>NW_020442426.1:606241-607988 GCF_000699045.2 Agrilus planipennis
TCGTAGCGCAACTCTAACCGTTTTACTAACTGTTCATAATCCGTCAATTCTTCCGGAGAAAGGGTGTTCAAAATGTCACATGCATCTCCACGAAGCGCAACGGTCAATGCAGTGGCTTCTTCTTAAGGCGCTCAGTTATTCGCCTTAGCAGCCACCTCGAATTGCTTGTGGTGTGTGGTCCATGAGGACTTTCCGTCAAACGTTGGTGTTTTTACTCGTGTTCTTGACTCTATACCGCTTCCTTGGCTGATTTGGTTGGTTTCGTTGAGTGTACTAGATGCACCAACATCCCCTTCGATTAGTTTTATCTTTCCACTAAAAATCAATTCTTCCAGCACTTTTATCTTCTTTTCTGTTTCTTGAATATTCTTATTAAATTTTTCTTCCCATTTATTCTCCAAACTTTTAGTGTTTCCTTCCAATTTATTTTCCAAACCTTTTCTGTTCTCTTCCAATTTATTTTCCAATTTTTCTAAACTTTTCATCATTTCGTCTTCGAAGAGGAACGTGTCAGGATCATGGCTTTTTCAACACTTCCGCGAGCTGCCACTGAAGTTCCGCTTGGTTACCGCTTGTCGCTTCATCCCGTTCCTCCAATTCTCTTCTTAACTCTGCTACTTTTAATTCGTACAACTTCCTCGTCATTGAAATGTCATTCACTCAACTCTACACCTGACACCAATTGTAATTTTCGTGGGTTTAACAAAATTAACTTCGAAGACTGATAACGACAAAAACGATTTTTTTACAGTAATTATTGAAGAACCTAAAAACACTATTAAATTATAAAACTTAGATTATGAATTATTCTTTTTACTTACACTACCTGTTGATATATCACTATTCACTGCGCTATTTATTTCACCGTCAACTATTAGTGGATTTACTTCTGCAACGGTCAATTTATTTCTATCTTTCTCGGCGATCGCCTCTTCCTTTAAATACCCTTTTGTTTACTTTTGGGAATCTTCTGGGAACATCCGGATAGTTTCCTTTTTTTAACTGTTTTGATATACCATTCACCCCCACGTGTGCCCGATTGCACACAAACGCATTCGTGCTCGCTACAATATTATCACCTATGTTGAATGATGTAATTTTAAGCATACTTTAGAATGTAAGCCAACATTGAATTTTCACATATGAGACATGCTTTTTTACCACACTTTTTACATCTGTGATTTTCAGAGTACAAGTTAATGTGTTCTACATTATCTAATCGAACGTTATCAGTCGCTGCAGAGTTTCGTTCTCTTGTTGGTCGGGTTCCATACTTTTCTAGTAAAATTTGTGGTAAATATCCACGAAATGTAAGAAGAATTACCCAGTTGACGCTTTTTGGTTTTAATTTTTTCATCCGCAACCGTCCAATACTGACGTGGAATAAATAGGCAGAAATAGACCAATACCATTTTCTTTGTCGTATACGCGTTCTATAAACTGCTACTAGTCCGTCCATTTTATCTACCCCTCCATACCTTTGTTGTACGTTGCAATCATTGTTTTTGATAGATAAGTTTTTTGGGTTTGGTTGCCCTGCACCAGCAAAATTAGAAGCCAGTGAAGCAATTTTATTGTCCTTCCACTGCACAAATAACACTTTTTCGTTACCAAGAAACATGTAAGTTCCTCTCGCTTGTTTGTTCCAAGCCTTTTTATTAGGAAAAGGACATTGTTCGGTTCTATACGCATACCCGCATACACGCATACACGCATTCACGCATACACGCATACACGCATACACGCA
>NW_020442426.1:608429-641194 GCF_000699045.2 Agrilus planipennis
TTGAAGTGTAAATGCCGTAATACTCAAACCTATTTAGTCTCATGCTGTTATACAACAGCAGTTTTCAGAACTCGACAAGTACATTCGTTTGTTTGGACATTTTGAATAGCCTAACAACAACATTCCCCTAAGTATTGTATATATCTCTTCTTTGGTAATATTCAGATTGTTACTTTTCTGTTGTGAGTATATATCTGACTGTGTCACAATGTTGTTGATAACACTATCATACCAAAAAAGAGAAAAAAATCCAAAGGTGTTTCTGCCAAATGAGCCTCGGCTGAAGGTGGTTTAGGAATACATTTAATAGAAAGTTTGTAAACAGGGATTTCCTCTGAGCAATTCTAAGTATTCCTTTTGACGTTTGCGTGGAAGACAGGTAGCAGTTATCGTGGAAGTAGAATTTAATATTCTATTGTTTATATTATAATTATTAATTATATTACTTCATTAGTATAAGATAACCGATTCTGGCACAGAGGAGTAGGTAACCGTTTGACGTAACGTCATCGATCTTAATCATGTGGTGGTTGAATGTTTTTAAGTGGTCACGTGACGTCATTGACTGTAAGCGATGTCAGTGACTGTAAGCATGTGAACATGTATTGATTATGTTTATACCACAAAAAAAATGTATTTTAAAAAGTAGTATATTGGGTGAGGAAGAAGTTGGGATACATTAGGGAGGAGTAAGAAGGTGCTTGAGTTGAACGGAAAATAAATGAAAGACGTCCAACGGACTGTTTTACATAAAAGGGAAAAGTGTGAAGGTTGAAGTGTGAGAATGGATGTAAGAAGCAGCAGCTGGAGCGTTAGAACGGGATTCCCATTCTTTCACCACAACAGTCTTTGTCATTTTCAATGAAATACTGAGATGCATCGTGGTTCAACAGCAGTAGTAATACAGAGTTGCAGGTGAGACTGAAGATGGCCTGTCCATCTGGTTCTGACCATCCTCCAGTCCTTTGGCACTTTTGGAAGCCATTCTTCAACTGAAGGAGGTTATCCTTCGGCTGAAGGTCATTCTTTGGCTGTATAGTGGAAGAAGGTCATTCTTCGGCCAGGCCGACGAATGCACGCACACGCATGTACACACACGTTCGGAAGACATCCCCTACAACCCCCTTCCATCGCAGACGTCGCTGTTGCTGCAGTTATGGGAGTTTTAGGGGATGTTTATTGAGCATGTGCGTTTTATGCGTGTGTGTGATGTTTTTGTGTGTATGTGTGTGTGTTCTGTATCTGTGTATTATGTATTGTCTATGTGTGTTGTTTATTTGTGACTATGTGTGTTGGAGTAGAATGGATTTGTCCCGCTGGATCGATGACTAGAGGCGATTGATACAACAAGTGGTGTGGGTATGTGCGAGTGTACCATGTCGCTCACCAGCGTCGTCATAACTGCCAGAGCAGCAACCGCCGTCGGCTCTGAATCTCGTAATATGCATGTATACGTGTAGTATTAGTAGTACGTGACATACATACATACATACATACATACATACATACATACATATATACATCCATACATACATACGTACATACGTACATACATAGAAACATACATACATACATACATACATACATACATACATACATACATACATACATAAATACATACATACATACATACATACATACATACATACATACTGATGGAATTGTCGAAGAAATAATCAGGATTCAATATTATAATGGAGATTTATTACAACCACTGCGTTCTTCGTGACATTTAGAATAGAAGTGAATAACTTGACTTAACAAAAGTGACGGCATCGATTAATAGCGCCATCTATCAGCAATTGTCTCACAATTAGGACATTATAAACTGTTTGGTTTACACAACTTATTCTAACACCTANAACCATCAAAAGGAACATAACGGAAACAACCATCCAAATTCCAGAAGATTGTTGTCTCGAGGAACCGAGAAAAAACGAGGAAATAAAATTACGCGTCTTATCAGTTCATGCCCTGAACCAAGATGAGTTATTAATGAACAAACACAAGATGGACCGACTTGAGGACGACATTTATAAGAAACAACTGAAGCCAGTAACCTACATCACCGGGGTCAAATGGTGGCAAGCCGTGCTGTCCATCATGATTGGATTATTCGCCTTACTTTTATTCTGCTGTTGCTGTTGCCCGGGCTGTTTAAAACTTATAAAACCAAAATGGCCGCTATGTGGTAATGGTTGTACAAAAATCATAAATATCCAGCGAAATTACTCTAACCGTTCGCCGCCACCTAGATACCAGGCAACACACTTAGTGTTAGAAGGAGATGATGAACCCATCGCTAATTTCCACAAACAAGTGACAGCATCCGCACCTGCTCTGTGTAAAGTGCCTAGTGTCCGTTTTTCTAAATTATTGCAAGAACAAGACGATTGTAAAACGGAAAATAACTTTGAGTGGTCTCCATCTAATAAATAGAATTGTGAAAAGGAAAACATTTTCAGTGCCATTCTTATTTTTCAATATTATTTGCATGTATTAGCTCTTATATTGTTTTTGTATTAACTCTTTTATTGTTGTATTTTCTCAATCGTTATTTAAAAATTTATTGTGAAAATACTTAAGTAGGGGGTAATGATAAGAATTAGCCATCAACCCCACCCTTTATGCTAGCTCTTTCACCCTTATCAAATAGTATATAAGGCCTTACATTTGTATTCTCTTCAGTTATTAGTTACATGTTTCGAAGTTCTCTTCAATAAAGATTAATAAGTAATTATTCTTGTCTTTATACAAACGAATAATGATAATTCCTGTACAACTTTGAGGATACGTGAGTGTCATATTAGTGTCCATGTAGAGGAACGTCTCTGCTAATAGACAATCATTAAGAGTATTCGTTGTCCAGAACTCGAAGTCTTGGTAAACTTCCATTTTGAAGCCTTCCCCAAGCCTACTTCGTAACATTGGCGCAGTCAGTAGGATCTTCGTCAACAAAGAAGATCCGTAAGAATCAAGGTCAGCATCAACCCCAGAAGGAAAAAGAGTGTAAGCAACATCATCATAAAAGACAACGTCCACCGTTTCCTTCAAGAGGAGTCCGGAACAACGTCGAAAAATAAGAATATTCCAGTACACAAAATTGCACCAATTAAAAGGTAGGAATTTTAATTTATCTATTTGTCGCAACCCTTTCCTGTACCCTTCAAAATTGAGCAATTAGGAAATTATTTAGAGGAACAAACAGATTTCTCCGATACGAATTCTGATTTATCCTCAAGCGACGATATGGCCACTCCACCACCCGTAGGATTAGACAATGTGGTCTTTAAATTAATGTTAGACGCCATTCCGAAATTTGACGGAGGATATAACACAGTTAAATATTCTTTATTTAAGCAAACTGTTAGAAATCTATACGAACGTTGTTCTGCGGAACAACAAGGCATTCTAGACACTTTAATTTTTAGTAAATTAGAAGGTCACGCATTAAAAGCTGTAATAAATAGGTCACTTTATAATGTAGACGATATTATATTAACATTCGATTCATTATACACAAAGGACAAGTCATTTGAGCACCTCTTATGGGAAATGTTCTCCGTGGATTGTAGTAAATGTAGATCAGTAAAAGAATTATACCAAAAAATAGCCCCTCTAAGAGATGCCGTGATTTCCACCATAATAGAAACACAAAAATTAAGAGGAGAAACACGTAAAATAGTTTCTAACATATTTGACCAATTAGCTGTTTCATGTTTCGTAAGAAAACTCCAGCCAGAAATTAGCAATCTTGCAATACAAAACANTTAAGCGGAAAATTCAAATAAATACAGGCTCCACCCCCATTTTAGGACAATTCCATAGGGTCTTCAACAAGAGCTTCTGATATTGTTGACAAAAGGGGCATGGTCTACCTCTTCAGATGGAGAATGACCTAGAAAGACCTTCTAAAGATCCAAAATTGGTAAGATGTTGATGGATGGACCATGGCCCAGATTTGGGGAGACGTGACCCATATATAGAACCTTACTTAACTACTGTGGTGGTAATCACTTGATCTAAATGTTCTAAAGTTGATAAAATGCAAATTTTAGCCTTCTCCAAGCTTCGTTTAAAAACGAAATGTAACCTTTCTTATCAAACATATTGTTATTGGAATTTTTATTATTTTTATAAGCCATTCCCAATATTATCTTAGCTGTCATCGCACCAGCCACTCCTAATGCTGCGTTCTTTTCACCAATTGTTGAATTGTTTGCCTTCAATCGTTTTAATGCTTTTTCAGCTAGTGTCCTATCAGCTTTCATAAAACAGATCAAGAGCTTTACACGCATTATCCAGTTCATTTATCCCCAATTGGTTTCTGCGTTTATCAAGTTTAGTGTTAGTACCGCAAAAGTTATAGCCCGGTATTTGTAGCTCGTGTGGTATGGAATAAAGCGTTTTATCTAAAAATCCATTACCTTATCTCATTATATATTTGTTATGATTAACGATTACTGAAATGAACTAATATAAAAAGTGGATTAGAACATCATTTTATACTAGTCGTAGAAGGTTGGTATATCTGGAAAGATGAAAGTAGTAAAGCAAAAAACTACATTCGATATTGAAAATAATGATATGTTAATAAATCAAGTTGAAAAGCATAGCAAATTATTTCCTACAACATTACGATGTCTCATTTTTGGAGCTTCAAACTGTGAAAAAACTAATGTAATGGTCAGTTTAATTGAACATCCAACTGGTTTAAAATTTGAAAATGTTTACGTTTATTCAAAGTCACTCTATCAACCTAAATATGTTTATTTAGAAAAATTACTGAAGCCGATAAATGAAATAGGTTATTATTGCTTCAGTAGTAGCGAAGATATTATGAATCCATCAGCAGCTAAAACAAATTCTATATTTATATTTTAGCATGGGACGTCATAATCACATCGACTGTTTTTATCTCTGTCAAACCTACGCAAAAATCCCCAAGCACTTGATTAGAGACAATGCAAATTCGTTAATTTTATTCAAACAAGACGAATTGAATTTAGAACACCTTTATAATGATCATGTAGGAGTAGATATGACTTTTAATGAATTCAGGAATGCTTGCTCTCTTTGCTGGCAGCATCCATTTGGTTTTTTATCAATATTTAAAGATAACAAAATAAACGATGGGCGTTATAGGAAAGGATTTGATTATTATATTCTGAAATGAAGAAAAAAGTTATCAGCAGTTCATAAGCAGTTACGAGCAGTTACAAGCAGTTCCAAAGCAGTTATCAGCAGTTCCAAAGCAGTTACGAGCAGTTCTAAAGCAGTTATGAGCAGTTCTAAACCTGTTAAAAGCAGTTACAAGCAGTTATCAGCAGTTCCAAAGCAGTTACGAGCAGTTCTAAAGCAGTTATGAGCAGTTCTAAAGCAGTTATAAGCAGTTCTAAAGCTGTTAAAGCAGTTCCAAAGCAGTTACAAGCAGTTCTAAAGCAGTTATGAGCAGTTTCAAAGCTGTTAAAAGCAGTTCCAAGCAGTTAGAAACAGTTTCCAAAGCTGTTCAAAGCAGTTCCAAGCAGTTAGAAGCAGTTTTGACTTTTTCGAAAATTGTTATAAAGCCCTTGTCTTGCTAAGATATGTACAGTTAGAGTTATGCTTTGCATGATTAGACCATGAATAGTAATAATAAAGAAAAGGTTATTAAGCGTAAGCTTATTACAAAACGTAATATTATAAAGAATAAATTAAAGTTATTTAAAGAGGGACAACATGTTCACGAAGATGTTTTCACACCGATTACAAAACATTTAAAAAATATTGAAAACAAACTAAATAATAATAATGATGATGATGATGAATCAAAGTTTGTAAATGAAAATACTACTGCAAATGATAATTACACTGATAATTCTGTAAAGGAAGAAGATATTTCAAATTTTTTTAATAAACCATCAACATCGTTTTATAATTCTACACCAATACATAAACGTTTAAGCGAATTGCGGCAGATAAAACAAAGCTCGCAAATTCAGCCATCTTCCTTAAAAGAATCCATAGTGAAAGAAATTGAAGAAGAAATAGATGAAGAGGAGAAGGAGAAGGAGGATCAACAAGAATATTTTAGAGATTTTTCAACAATTACTGAAAAATCGTATACAGATTATTTAGACCAATATGATTCTTTACCAAGAACATATGTAAACGAATTATATAACAATCCTGATGCATTCGATCAGAAAACCGGTGTAAGGCTTGATAAAGAAACTGAAAAATTTTTTATTGGTGACACACAAATGTATATAGATGGATCAGATGTAATTATAAAGAAAAGGAGATATAAAGGTACTCGAGGGCTTTATGAATTGCTGTTTAAAAAAGCCCCTACCGACTATACAAAAACAGACCTAAAAAATTATAAAGATATTCTACAGAAAACAAACGCTCATAAACGTCATTACCAGCAGAACAAACAAATCGCTGGCAGTAGATCGAAAAAATACAAGAAAATAATAGCACCTTTAATTGGTAAGGGAATGTTTTTGATGAACAATAACGTTGTGACAAACAACCTCATTGATTATACATACTGGAACGATCCCAACGAATTAGTTGATAGATTACGTTTATTGACTGCGTCACAACAGGCAGGTCATACGGGGCATCAAAACGAAATTAATTCTATAATAGAAGAATTGCGAGAAGCAAGCATTATAGAATAATAATAATAATAACCCATGAAAAAAAGCAAGTTGTAGAAGAGATACATAAACCTGTACGAATAAACTTTAAACGACGCAGAACTATACTAAAATCATTGAATGACCTTTTTCAAGCTGATCTAGTTGAAATGATACCATATGCTGAGGAAAACAATGGTTACAAGTATATTTTAGTAGTTATCAATTGTTTTTCAAAATTCGTGTGGGCTTACCCTTTGAAAACTAAATCAGCTCGAGAAGTGTCAAAGGTAATGGAATCTATTTTTAAAACTCAAACTCTAAACAACCTACAAAATAATCAAGGAACTGAATTTTTTAATAAAGGTTTTAAAAGTATGGTAGAAAAATATGGTGTAAATCATTACAACGTATACAGTGCGAAAAAAGCTTCCATTGTTGAAAGACTAAATAGAACTTTAAAAATATCATGTGGAAACGTTTCAGTTTAAACGGAAATTACAAGTGGATAAGCATATTAGCTGATGTAGTTAATCAGTACAATAATACAAAACATAGAACAATATGAATGAAGTCTCAAGATGTCACTAAGAGTCATGAGAAACTTTTATCAACTGCTTACAACCACATTAAATTAACCAGTATAAATTCCAAGTTTAAAGTAGGTGATCGTGTTAGGATTTCCAAAGTACGAGGAATATTTAATAATGGATATCAACCTAATTGGTCAACTGAAATTCTTACAGTCAAAAAAGTCAACTTAACAAATTCAGTTACGTATACACTACAAGATTACAATGGGCAGTATATACTGGGTGGATTTTAAAGTTAAATATCCTGACGTGTATTTAGTTGAAAAAATTTTAAAAAGATAAAGTTTATGTAAAATGGTTAGGTTTTAATAATAAATATAACAGCTGGATTCATGTAAATGAAGTAATGAAATAAATAATAATAATAAAAATAATACTAATAATTTATTTTCCTTTTATTTATATAAACTTCTTCTGCGAATTTAAATACAATAAATCTGGGTCATCATAAATTTCAATACATTCATTTTCAAATAGAAACTGAGACTGTTGCGACGCTTCTATATTTTTAAATTTTTTGGTGTTATCTTCCATATCTTTTACCACTTTCCTTTTTCCTACTTGCCGTCTCGCTGTTGTCACCGATGATGATGATGATGATGATGACGATGACGATGCTGAAGAGGCTTTCCCCAAGTTAGCTTGTGGATCTTCTTGTACTGAAGGTAAAGGAGGTGGTAAGATTTGAAGTTGTGTATTGCTACTACCTTGTTCGATCATCTTCTCCTCAATTTCCTTTTGTCCAAACCTAAAATCACAGAAGGCCTCCTTGAGGAGACTAAGTTCCTCCTCATTTTCTATAGGTAATCTGTAATAAGTAACAGGTAAATTGCCAAACTTTTGTTGCAGCGTTTCCATTTTCGGTGTGTAGGTCAATTTTACCAAAACCTGCTTCTCTCCTTTGTGAGTAATTTCCTTCACACCATATCTATAAAATAGGAATATTTTATATATAATATCAACTTATCCACGTTAAAAATTATAAATATCACAAAATTTCAAGTTAAAATTTACTTGTTATAAACTAAGCACTAAAATTAATAAAAAAATATTAGTTATAATAAACTTACCTAAACAAATATTTACAGACACCGTACAGTTTCTTGCTATGTAACTTATATACATCTTCAGATTGGATTAGCAGAGTACACAATACAGTTGCCGTTACAATTTTCAGGTTGTTGTAGTGTCAGTAGTGATTGTTGTCAAGTTGTAGAAGTATGATGTGCACCCTCTGAATTAATAGCTATTTATTGAAATTATTTAGACTAATCATTCGCCCCAAAATACTGATGTCAATAACACTTCCAAATAATGAGGTGAATGCCGATTAATTACTTTTGCAGGCAGCAAAATTTTTAAAACTTAGCTCAACATAAAATTTGAAGTAGCAACATCAGTGTCAGAAACGTGCAAAATTAGACACGTCAGTTAGTCTGCACAGAAAAATTGCTTCGTTGAAGTAGAAAAAATTAAACAAGTTGGCTTCAAAACGTACACAATATATTTAAATATATTGAGTNTTCATTGTGCTGACTCCAGCCTTCCACTAAGTTCTCATTTGATTACCTTTCTTTCCCCTTCCACATCCCAACCTTTCCTTTTCACAATTCCTTACCTTGATACTTCTCCATATATATAAAGGGGACGTTGTCACCTCGAAAATAGATACGTAACATCCGGTGTCACCTCATATACAACGCGGTTACCTCAGATTTTTAGGTGACAACGTTTTGCGTTATTTTGATGTTGTATGACAGAGATGGGTTTTCTATCCTTGTTTACGAAAAATCGCGTTGAGGCGACAAAGTTGCTTCTGGTATCTACAACCTTGTCCTCTTAGTTCAGTCATATATCGTTGGCGCTGTCATCGTTTTTTCGCATTTGCTTTAGCGAAACAGTAGATATGAAGTCACCTCATCATATGTTTATTCTATATTAGGGATATAATACACTCCCTGCCACCTCAAATTATTGGCAACGTAGCATTTGGTATTTGTGGGTAACGTATTATTCGTAATAATCTTGAATTGTAGTCAATGAAGTATTAACGTCTCTTGTACTGTTTGCGTGAGTTAGAATGAATTGTAGAACCAAATTAATAATAAATATGGCCAAGGTAAGTGTTATATATATATTGCTTATAAATTGTGTTATTTTAATTATATGACAAAATTATCTTTGATCTTAGATTTTAAAGAAAACAATCCTAAAATTCCTTAAAAATAATGTGTTAAATTAATGAGAAGTCGGTTAAAAACTAAAACTAAACACTTTGTCTGCATTAAATTTTTTCCTCAAAAATAGTGTTCAACCAAAATTAATAATAAAAATGAAACAATTTGCTAACGCAGTATCCATATATTTCCCAAGACATATAAATTTTAAGGGAAAAATCAGAGCAATAAAGGTAGTGTGGATGACTTATTGTAAAAAGCCGTTTCACCTCTGGGTGGAACTCTTTATCAAGACCGAAAAATATAATAGATAACCAGGTTTGGACAAGAACTTACTTAAAATATTACTTATTAGGTTTCCTAGTTCAAACAGTACAAGTGTTATTGATACCATAAAAATATTTTTTGTTAATCTTTTTGTTAAATTATTTGCCATTATGTAGGTACTTTTTATTTTTACATCGTATTGTTACTTAATGATTGTTTTTAACTATTTTTTATATTTACTATTTGAATTGTGTTGTATGATTGTTCCACAATTTCATTCATTTGTAACACACAGGATGTTTCATGTTTCTCGCCGAATTATTTATAAATTGTACTGTTTGAGCTAAAAACCTAGTAGCTATAGTATGTTAGCTTTTAAATTGTTGTCCAACATTGCTATTTGTTATTTTTTTTTGCCTTTATAAATCCTTCTACTCACAGGCGAAACGTTAGTAGTTGGTTGTATTTACAGTGAGTCATCCACCACCCTTATTGGCATTATTTTTTCTGTAATTTGCTAGCTCCCAACTTATTGAGTAATAACACTGAAGTAATAACATATTTAGATGAAAACTTCAATAAAGACAAATCTGTAATTTCTTTATTGCACAGGATGATCCACTTTATTTATCTACCGCAGTTTCGTCCATTGTTTTTAAGAATAAAAAGCTTTTCTTACGCAATCGATACGTAAACCGTAAACCATCACAGCATTTTGAATTTTATAGTTGATGTTTTATAATTAACTTAACTTAAAAAAAATATTTTTGTTATTTCCTAAAGTTCAGAGGGCTGAGTTATTGCAGTCTTCCTGTTACCCAATTTAATTTATCTGTTATAAGGATCGCTATAGCGAACCGAATGAGACTCGTTCTAATAAAGAAAACATGTTACCAAATGAAGAAAACATTGAATCTGCCACTGCACGAAAGCAAACTCATGTAAGTCCATAAAATTTTTATTGATATATCTGAAAATTTTACTGCTTTAATGAGTGAGTGTATTTTTTCTTGATATTTCGTCCGGAATGGATAGAAAACCATTTTGGTTGTACAAAGGAGTCAGTCCCATTTGCGCAAAATAATGATATTCCCGAAAACTGCGATAACAGCATCGTGTCAGAAACCACTATAGTTAGTGCGATTAATAACACATGTAATAATCTAACAAAAGCACAGAGAATATAATCAGAAATGAAGAGAATAAATTACAATCACCTGAGATTCCCATTGCTCATGAAATTGTTGCACTTGATATTCCTGTTAATAGTTTGCAAAATATAAGTGAAGTAAGCCATTACAATAAATTTTCACTTCTTCCCATTTTAAATACAGTATTGTAATTATCAAAACCAATATTGGAGAAAAAAGCGCTTTATTTATAAAGGTGTAAACTCTTTGTATAACCGTCTGCTTTTCAATTATTCTATTTTTATTAATTTCATCGAATATCAGTTTTATACCACGAAACGCAGATGTTGTTTTTTAATGAAGTTTTTTCTCTAATTTAGGCTTTAACTCTTGCAACAGTAGGAAATGTACCGGTGGTGAAGCGGTTCTATTTTTTTTTAATGGGTAATAAAGTTGAAACCTTGAAAACATGGAATTTAAATTGCTCAGAAAAAGAGTTGTTAGAGAAATCAAATCACAGACATTATTTTTTATTTAGTTTAGGTATAAGTTCATGTTTTAATTTTTGGATAAAAAAAGATTAATTATAAATTTTTTATTTGCTTTTTATATCTTGTTAAATAAATAAATGAATAATGTAGTATAAACATTATCTTCTAGAATGCTGGTAATGATAAAGGTGTTCATTTTACTAGTAGTGACCTTCTAAATAGCTCAAACGCGAATCTAATAAATAGTAGTTCTCAATTATTTGAGTCAATAGACCAGGTAGACAAAGTTTACGAATTTACTCCTGAAGAGCCAAATAAAAACGAAGTAAGTAATTCACATAAACTTTGATAATAATTTGGCAGATATCTTTTAACAAAAATTTAATGGTATTCATTGCGTTTTATTGACATTCTTTTGGTAGGATTTTAACATCGATAGTGATGGATTCGGGGCTAAACTATGTAGAGAAGTTCAAACAATAAGCGACAAATATGGAGAGATAAAGATTTACATGAATGACGAGTACGGGAATTTAATAGCTTTAGATAATGAGATAAGATCTAGCAAGGAATTAGATACAAAAACAAGTAGAATTGAAGATAGTAGAGAAGTACTCAATAATGATAGTGACAGAAGCTTTACAATAGTAGACGATGAGGATAGAGACAAAGATTTCAATATTGATGACTATACTAGTGATACTGACAATACATGCACTGACGAACACTTTGAAGGAAATACTACTTACAAAACACAAATTAACGAAAAACAAAAGATTACAGCAAATGTAGAAAAGCAACACGAGAATCAGATAATAAATAAGAACAGAAAGCAAATAAAACTAGAAAGCACAAAAAAGCAAATTCATGTAAATTTTGTAATAATGACATGATATCCAAGAATTATATGTAAGGCACATAGAAACATTTCACGGCGATGAAAATGAAGTGAGGAAAATTATATCATTACTATAGAAAAGTAAAGATCGAAGGCAGGAATTTCTTTCACTACGACACAATACAAATTTTGAATAATTTCTAACTGGAGAAGTACATCCATGTCGAAAGCCCGATATACTGGTACCTAAATCTTCGTTTTACCCATGCATATACTGCAAGGGATTATTTAAAAAGAATTATCTTAAGCGACATACAGTCTGTTGCCGAAATAAGCATTCGTTAAACAGTGATAGGTCCAAAAACTACATATCTGACTCGCACACATTAACAGCTTGCGCAATCGACACTACAAATGTTATTTCAAAATTGAACGTTAGAGAGCAGGTATCTACCTACGATTTTTAATACAAATCTATTAACAAATCGCGGACTTATCGAAATTAAAAATATCAATTGCTTTTAACAATTGCCATCTGCAAGGAATTTAAGGTAAATATGTTTTTGCCGGCTTATCGATTAAAAAAAAACCTTTAACCGAATGTTGTGAATTCTTTTTTCATATTCGTATTGTTAATACGCGAGACCACATTCACCCACACACACGCACGCACCCCGCCATTCAACCACCCACATGCACACAAATATTTCCTAAAACACTTCTTTTTTTATTTTGTTCTTATTTATGTTTACTGATTCAAAATACAAGGGTCGGTGTAACATTTTTTAAATACGAAAGGAATTGTTACCCTTTATAGGTATTCAGCAAATACGAAAGGAGACGAGGTAGCATTCGAAGCGAAAAAATATCTTCTTATTGTTCACTTTGGAGAGTCGTATTTGAAGCAACATAAACGAGAGAGAAAAGAATATGCATGCAGTAATAGGATGCGTGAGCTGTCTCGCTTTTTAAATGCTTTTCGTGAAATTGCCAATAATAAAGACATCTCTCTAAAGGAAGTGCTGATTCCAAAGAACTTTGACAATATATTATCAGCAGCAAGACGCATCTCTGGATATGACCCTGTCAATAAAGTATTTTTATCGCCAAGTCTGGCAATGCATATGGGGACGTATCTGAAAATTGTTTGCGACGAATTAAATCATCTAATTTTAAAAGAGAGTCCGGGATTTACATGCCAATCTAAGGAAATAATGCAAAACTGGCAACAGGACGTTGACAATATGAAAAAACTTTTAACGTCGAGATGGAACACTAAGATATCCTCCTTAGCAAATAAAGATATGCAAGAGAAACGGTGGAACAAGCCGTTACTATAATACCTCTAGTGAGTGATACAAAAATTTTTAGAGAAGGTGTTTTAAAAATAGCTACCGAATGCCAAAAAAAATTTTGTGATAGCGAAGATGATGTAGAGTGTTACAAATTATTAGTTAATTGTACGTTGTCTTTACTCATTTTGTTTAATAGAAGACGTATTGGCGACGTACAATTTCTTAAAATTAAAGACTACACTAACACGATATCGTCAAATTTTGATGATTTTGAAAATGCTTTAACGAAATCGGAAAAGATTTTAACTCAAAAATACAAACGAGTTCTCAATGGTGGTAAAGGGTCTAGAGCTGTCGTGATTTTGGTACCTGAATTACTACAGAGCTTTATAGCTACTTTGTTACAATTCAGAAGTAAATATATTTCCGATAAGAACGAATACATTTTTGCACTGCCCTTTAGTAAAATTAAATGGGGACAAGGAGATGTAGCTATTCGAAATCTTACTAAAAAATTTAATTTGCAAAGGCCAGATGCTATCACAAGTAACAAGTTAAGAAAACATATAGCCACGGTAACTCAAATCCTCAACTTATCAAAAGAAGACTGCAAACAATTTTCCCAATTTATGGGTCACACTGAAAAAACCCATGCTGAATTTTATGAGTAAGTTATAAAAAGCTTCAGTAGATGGCAAAAGTCTGTCTTTTCAAAATACTTCTGCTTTTGATTGCTATGGATATGTTTCGTATACTACTAATGATACACCCCGATTCAAAATTTTTAATATTTGTTGTAGATTGCCCATAGATATTTATCAAACCGCGAAGGTATCTAAATTATTATTAATGATGGAGAAAGGCAATTTACCCATCGAATACAAAGGAAAATCTCTTGATGAAATAGATATAAATTGGGAATTTCCAGAAGAAAACGACCGTAATTTTGATCTAGTCTAAATTTAAAGGTACCTTAAATAACTGTTATTTTAGATAATCCTATATCTAATAAAAACACTACGGCAGACCAATCTTCGTCTGTCATTACCGATGTAGGTAGTCGAAACCGTAGATGAAATCCATTTAATCCCTCAACATTCCCTAGCTTCGAGTAAACACAATCAAAAATCGTCAGCGATACAAGATTCACGCAATGGTAAACTACAAGCAAACGAAAAACATGAATCGCAAATAGAAGATAGCTACTGCTGGACACACACACACACAGGGACAGACGAGACAAGGGGGTGGTTTCTAGTCGAGAAACGACAGAATCGCGACAGTACCTCAGTTGGAAAGGTCTCTTATGCAAGATTTTCCCCTCCTTTCAGCAAAAAATAAAAACACACACACACACACACACACACAATTATTTTCTAAAATACTTTTGTGCAGCTTTATATATATATATATATATATTTATACTAGGTACCTTGTCACCTCTTTTTAATATACGGTAGATACCTTGTCACCTCATATATTACGCTATCACCTCCGAAAGTGGAGGTGACATCGTTTTATATATATATATATATATTTATACTAGGTACCTTGTCACCTCTATTTAATATACGGTAGATACCTTGTCACTTCATATATTACGCTATCACCTCCGAAAGTGGAGGTGACATCGTTTTTCCATGCATTTTGATTTTTAACGACGTCACTGGCCTACCGGTTGAATTTGAGGTGGAGGTCAAAAGATGCAATTCTTATATAAAAATCGCGGTTTTAGTTCAATCATATATCATTGGCGCTAGTATCGCAACGCTAGACACTGGTAATTCGTTGTCTCCTCTCATTTGCGTTAGTGTACTTGTCACCTCCATAACGGCAACAGTGTTAAACTAAAAAAAAAATGACATCAAGTAATACAATCATTTGGTAGTTTTGCCTAGAAAGTTTTCCGGGAGTTTTGAAAATTGGTAATTTTATAGATTTTGAGGTGCTCATTCCGAATTTCGACTCATTTTACGATACAAATAGTCATATACAAAATGAAACTAGAGACAATTGCCTACAATTTTTGTATCTACCTTTTTTTCAAAAAATCAATAGTTTTTGCGTACGAGCGCCGCAGAAATAGCCGACTATATCATGGAAGCAACGCAATCACAGTCCATGATAGCAACCACGGCCAATCCTCCCCCCCCAATATGATGCCATCCAACTACTGACCAACAAGGTGCAAGCTCTTCAGTTGGATCTGCATCAAATAAGACGGCATATGGCAAGAGGTTCGAGGACAAGATCTCGATCCCATTCGAGAAGCACTTCTTCGCAAAGACGATCCCACAGCAATAACAGGAGCAGCGACCTTTGCTTCTACCACAGCAGATTCCAAGACAGGGCACGGAAATGCATTCCTCCGTGCAGGAAGTCGTCGGGAAACCTTCAGGGAGCTCACTAATGGCGACAAGTGAGGTCCGCACAACGCAACGTCGCCTATTTGTAACAGACAGAGCAACAAATCAAAAATTTCTGGTCGACACCGGTGCAGATATCTGCGTGTATCCCAAGTCACTTATACCTGGGCCACGTCAGAAATCTACATTCACGCTGCAAGCAGCAAACGGCACCAACATACCGACCTATGGTACTATTATTCTGTCGCTCAACTTAGGCCTACGAAGATGTTTCCCATGGCGCTTCATTATAGCCGACGTCACCAAACCAATTATCGGTGCAGACTTCCTAGCCCACTACCAACTGCTGGTAGATTTAAGCAACCAACGACTCTTGGATCAACTGACACACCTCACCGCCTCTGGTCAAGTAATCAACTGCAGCCAACCTTCCGTCACTTTCGTTACAGGAACGAAACCGACCACTTCGCCATACCACGAGATACTTCGTGATTTTCCGTCATTAACTCGACCCAACGGCCAAATCACCTTCTCGAAACATGCAACAAGGCACTATATAAACACTACCCCCGGTCCACCAGTAGCATGCAAACCACGTCGTTTAGCCCCGGACCGTTTCTCTGCAGCAAAGAGAGAATTTGAAACGTTGGTACAACTGGGTATCGCACGTCCCTCCTCCAGCCCCTGGGCATCGCCACTGCACATGGTCCCAAAGAAAGACGATGAATGGCGCCCATGCGGAGACTACCGTGCTCTCAACGCGAGAACAATCCCGGACAGATATCCAGTACGCAACATCGACGATTTCACGCATGCACTAGCAAATAAGAAGATTTTCTCCACAATCGACTTGGTTAGAGCGTATAACCAAATTCCAGTCGCAGAGGAAGACATCCCAAAGACAGCAATTACAACACCTTTTGGATTGTTCGAGTTTCCTCATATGAATTTTGGTTTACGTAACGCCAGCCAAACATTTCAACGTTTTATTGACGAAGTGTTACACGGCCTTGACTTCTGTTTTGCTTACATCGACGACATACTGGTCGCATCAGAAAATGCTGAGCAGCACAAACAGCATTTACGCACGTTGTTTACTCGTCTACAGTCATACGGAATACTGCTTAACCAAGCAAAATGCAACTTTGGTAAACAAGAAGTTTCTTTTCTAGGTTATTCTGTCTCGGCAAATGGAATACGTCCTTTACCCGACAGAGTAACAGCAATCTCCAATTTCCCCAAGCCTACTACCGCAAAACAATTGCGACGTTTCCTGGGTATGCTCAACTTTTACAGAAAGTTCCTGCCTAACGCTGCCCGCACTCATTCTGCTCTGAATGAACTTTTACTGGGGAAAATCAAAGGAAATGCACCACTTCAATGGAATCCCACAGCCAACGAGGCATTCAATTCAAGTAAGGAGCAACTGGCGCAGACTACTCTCCTGCACCATCCGCAACCAGATGCTACCTTAGCAATTTTCTGTGACGCATCCGACCATCACTTGGGCGCTGCGTTACAACAATTCCACAATGGAACCTGGGAACCCCTTGCATTTTTCTCCTCCAAGCTATCGAACGCTGAAGTTAAATACAGCGCCTTCGACAGAGAACTTCTCGCGATTTATCGCACAATTAAGCATTTCCGCCATTTTCTCGAAGCCCGTGACTTCATTATATTTACGGATCACAAGCCCCTCACCTTTGCCTTCCGTCAGAACCCTGACAAATGCTCTCCCAGACAGTCACGGCACCTCAATTTCATTAGCCAGTTCTCTACGAACATCCAACATATTTCTGGGAAGGACAATATCATCGCAGACACACTCTCAAGAATCTCTGCGCAGGAATCCGACAGGGAACTTCAAACTTATCTCAACTCTAACCAATCCCTACAACTTAAACGGATTCACATTCCTAACACAAGCAAATCTGTATCAGTGCAAAGACTGAAACCAGCATACATCATGAAGGAAGAACAGCACTTCCAACCGATACTCACAACGAGGAAAATGGACGATCGACCAGCCCATACTACAACCCGGTCCGGTCGTCGAGTACATTTTCCTAGCTATATCCAAGCAAGCTAATCCACTTCGTTCCTCACTGGAAGGGGGGTCCTGTGGGAACACTCGGTATAGCGAAAAACATTATTGTTGTGTATCAATTAAGCGTCTACATTTGTGCTGACTTAGTTAGGTCGCGACACACTGCGACTAACTAGGTCAACGACAAATACACACACAGATGTAATATGCTGAAATGTTCTTTGCCATACAGTCTCATGTAAATAATTTTGTATAAATACTCTGTAAATATCGAAATAAAATTAGTCTAACACCAGGCTCGATCTTATTGTATACTGCAACAAGTATCACCTCCAGGACCTCGACCATCGGATGCTGTACCAGTGCTACGTCTCATCTTAGGCACTGCAATGTGTCCAACGCTTTTGTAAATCGGTTATTCTCAGAACCACAACTTTTGCTAGTCACATCTCACACTACAGAGTGTGGCTACAGTATATTCCAACGTGTGTTTTGGTCATTACTCAAGAAGGGCATTCTTCAGCTGAAGAAGGTCATTCTTTGACTGTGGACGAAGAAGGTCATTCATCGGCTAGGCCGAAGAATGCACACACACACATGCTCAGGAAACACCCCCTACAACCCCCTTCCATCGTAGACGTCGCTGTTGCTGCAGTTATGGGTGGTTGTAGGCTATATTTATTGTGTGTTGTGTGTATTGAAGGAGGATAGATGGATGATGGTTAGTTGACGTAGACGATTTTTTTCGCGATGCCTAAACCCGGTTGATACAACAAGCGGTGTGTGTGTGCGTATGTGCGAGTGTACCATATCGCCCGTAGCTGGCCAGAGCCGCAGCCGCCGTCGGCTTTGAATCTCGTAACATGCATGTAGACGTATAGTATACGTGTACACGTATAGTAGTAGTACGTAACATACATACATACAGACACACAGCTGCCAGCAACGCAGCCGTCGGCTTTGAATCATACGTAACATGCATGTATACGTATGCTAGGTGGTATGTATGCACATTTTAAACATGCATACATACATACATACATACATACATACATACATACATACATACATACATTCATACATACATACATACATACATACATACATACATACATACATACATACATACATACATACATACATACATACATACATACATACATACATACATACATACATACATACATACATACATACATACATACATACATACATACATACATACATACATACATACATACATACATACATACATACATACATACATACATACATACATACATACATACATACATACATACATNCCATGTCAATTCGTAATTGGTTAAATTATTGAACCAAGAACGAGCTAAGCCTGCAAGTTTGTTTTGCATTTGCAAAATAATAGTGTTTTCGGACCATCCATTCAGCATTGCCAGTTGATCAATTTTTGTTATCCATTTTATAGAAGTCATTGTCGGGTCGCCTGGTCGAAATTCGGGTATAAAGTTGACAGCTACCGAAACACTTTTGCTTGAATTGTCCCGTGTTGCACTATTTACGCTTGCATCCACAAAAGTTTCTATTAGTCGTTCTAATCTATCAAGTCTTTCACTACACATTCTGTACGGACCCGGTAATTCAGGTGTTGTAGATCGTCCACTGTTTCCCGGAACGGGTGATTCTGAGCGTTCATTTATAACTCTACTTGTACGCTGTTCCATTTTATTTCACTTTTTATCAAAACATATGTCTTACTAATCTATTCAGTTTTTTTATTATTTTTGCACTGATACCACCTACAAATGGAATCACTATCCCACCGCTGCTATTTGAAATAATCTTTGTAATATATATAGTAATAAAAGACGTATAATACGTGCGAGTCCTTTAATTGATAATCTGAGAGTGAACATTCTAGCTTACATTTTACATATTTTCTTTCCGTTTCAATCATGCGATGTAATAAATTAGTCAAATTTATGTCTGTATATAAACATTCAAAATAAACACGTTCTGAAACTTAACATCTATTGAATCGTTGACGTTACCTTTAAGAGGTCCATATATTACCCATAACTGATTAGGGCGTGACGCTGACATCGGTGCGTGTTTGTTTTCCTAGTTCCTATACATGATCCCTTTTTTGTACGTTACAGTTTTCGGCCACGCTACGTTTTCTACGTCCTCGTAGATGATTATTCTGTAAACATTTCAACTAAATTAGTGAAAGCCGATATTTAGTGTTAATTTTAACCTCGTCGGTCTATTGTCAACTTTATATTGACCCAGTCGGTCTATTATCAACCTTATATTGACCCAGTCGGTCTATTATCAACTTTATATTGACCCAGTCGGTCTATTATAAACTTATATTGACCCAGTCGGTCTATTATCAACTTTATATGAACCCCTATCGGTCACTATCTGTTTTTGGCATGCCAATTTCAAAATTTAAACACTCATAAACTTCTCATTCTCTAACATAATACTAGTAAGCTTACTTTGACACAACTTCTTTAGATCGATTTTATTATACTTTCTCTGTACATGTACATATATATTGTATAACATATTTATTTAACTCAGTGCACTGTAACCTGTTTCAATAACAACAAAAAAATACATCCGTATACTACTAAACATGAGAAAAATATTCCTGTAAAAAAAAAACAAAATATACATTCCTGTAGAATAAAGAATATTAATAAGAAATATTCTCAATTTTTACCGACTACACACTACCTCAAATTAATGAGGAAAAATTGTTGCTGTTGTCACACCCCCGCCGGAAATCGAACCCGGGCTCTTTGGCTTTACGCGCCAATGCTCTGACCACTAAGCTACGAGAGATGACAACAGCAACAACGACAAACCGTACTTATTAGGTCACAGATCCGTCGAACTAATGTAACTATATACTGAATATAAATATACATTGTATGAATATTAATAAGCACAAACAGTACTTATATAGTACTTAAACAGTAATAAACACATTTTAATTGGCGTCATCATCACTAGACTCGCTAGTGGTGTCACTTTCTGTATGTATTTTATACATTTTCATTCTATCTGCTGAACAAACCCCATGATAAGGTTTTTGTGAGCGCTTTGCTCCTGGTATATCCTCAACTACATATATATCATTGGGTAACACAACTTTGATTACAAAGGGACCTGAATATTTCGGCATTAACTTTCTACTTTTTCCGTCATTACTTGTTACATTCATTTTAATCATTACTGTGTCTCCAACTTTGTACTCAATGGGTTTCAACCTTTTCTTATCAAAATATTATTTTTGTTTTTTCTGAGCAGCCTCGTGTTGTCGTATTTCAACTACGTCAACATGCGCTTGTTCTACATCTATAGCATTTCGAATAACGCAATCGTGTTTTCCCCTAAGTTGAAAACCAAATAGTACCTCGAATGGAGTTTTACCTGTCGTCTGATTTACTGAACAGTTAAAACCCCACCTTACTCGATGAATTAATTCATCCCAACGTGTCTCATCATCTACCATTGTTGATAAAGCTGTTAAAATGGTTTTGTTATACTTTTCAATTTGTCCATTTGCTCTTGGGGTAGCGGTTGCATTATGAATTAACTTAATATTGTATTTCGAACAAAATTCAACAAAAGCTTTGCTAGTAAAACAGGAACCCCTGTCACAAATTNGTTGTGTAACGTCCAGCTTTTGCGCCAGTTTGAATGGTTTTGTTACCAATGCCATCAATAATGCACGATACAGCATTTTTATCAGAAATCTCACAGGCTCTTATCAGTTCGACTTTTTCAAAATAATATTTTTCCCAACTTTCCCAAGGCAATTTAGTTCTGTTAATTTGCTTACGAATAATTGAAGCAAAGTCGTGATGTTTAGGGAAGGTCTTGACGATAAGTCTTTCCACTCGTCCCATGTCAATTCGTAATTGGTTAAATTATTGAACCAAGAACGAGCTAAGCCTGCAAGTTTGTTTTGCATTTGCAAAATAATAATGTTTTCGGACCATCCATTCAGCATTGCCAGTTGATCAATTTTTGTTATCCATTTTATAGAAGTCATTGTAGGGTCGCCTGGTCGAAATTCGGGTATAAAGTTGACAGCTACCGAAACACTTTTGCTTGAATTGTCTCGTGTTGCACTATTTACGCTTGAATCCACGCCTAATGAAGTTTTTCTATATATTTTACCCTCTTTCAATACAAAGTTTTTGTGAATTTCACGCTCTTCATTGTCAGAAGGAACACGAGATAGAACATTATTTATATATTTTGATCTTTCGTTTCTAAGTTGAGCCGTTAAGATCCAATCGTCTTCCGAAATATTAATAGTATAAGCTTCATAATCTACACTATCTTCGCTCGCCTCTACAGGGCCTAATCCAATTTTTGACTCATCTGTGTGTATTTCTGTAACAGCTTGGAAATCATATACTGCTAAAATCGGTCGTTCGACCAATTTTTCTTTTAATGTTTGAAATGCATTTTCCTGATCAGTTCCCCAAACAAAGTCAATATTTTTCTTAGGTAGTATCGTTAATGGTTTCGCTATAAGTGCATAATTATGTATAAATTTTCTAAAGAAACTGGTCAACCCAATAAATTGACGAATCTGATGAACATTATTTGGTTTTGGGAATTCTTGTACTGCTTTTATTTTTCTAGAGCTAGGTCGAATGCCGTCACCGGAAATTTCATGGCCCAAAAAATCAATCTTCGCCATAAAAAAATGGCACTTATTTAGCTTTAATGTTAAATTACTTTTACGCAAATTTATTAGAACTTCCTCTAGAATTTTGAAACCGGTCTCTATGTTTTCCGAGGGAATAAGAATATCGTCCATAAAAATAACCACTGATAGTGAACCTAATACTTGCTTAATCATTTAAAAAAAAAACTGACTGAGCTGTTGTAAGTCCGAAAGGCATCTTTAAATATTCATAATGTTGGGATGGAGTAACAAAAGCTATTTTCGGTATCGATTCTTCGTCCATTTGAATTTGGTGATACCGCTGGCCAAATCAAGACTTGTAAAATCCGTACAATTTCGTAATTGTTCTAAACAGTCGTCTAAGTGAGGGAAGGGATAACTGTCTTTAATTGTTTTCGCATTTAGAGCTCGGTAATCTACGCACAACCGCATATCTCCTGTCTTCTTTTTAACTAGCAAAATTGGCGAAGCATAGGGATTATTTGATTCACGAATAATAATATTTTTTACTGTCATTAACTACTTTTTGTACCTCTCCTTTCTCAGTTTGTGCTAGGCAGTATGGACGATATACTATCGCTTTGTCGTCAGTTAACCTAATTTTCATCTTCGTAAAATTGCACGTTCCTAATTCTGCAGTACTTTCAGCAAAGCAATCGCGGTAATCGTTTAATAATTTCAACAATTTAATTTTGTCGCTTTCTGATATTTTTTTATTTACTTGAGACTCGATGTTAGACATTTTGAAAGGTTGAAATAATTTTGTTTGGAAAACATCTGCGACAACTAACTCATTATCAGTTAAATTAAAACTTTCTTCTTTACACGGCACCCCACGAGCTATAACCTGATTTTTATTAATTTTGATTGGTGATGATGAGATATTTAATACAGATACAAACCCGTTATTACTTGTTGTTATACATCTAATAATAATATTTTCTTTACCTGGTTCCGGTCTTACCCCTGCTTCTACGTATACATCACCTGCGTAATTGTCCTCAGTACCTGCTACCGGAATATGAGCTATGCTTTTGGGAGGTATTACAGAAGCACGTGTTGTCCTCAGAGTTAGTTTTGGAGAAGGTAATTGCTCCATTTGTGGTAAGGGTAGAACTTCCTCGGGAACCATACGAATTGTATTGTCTTTGATAACTGTAGTTACTCCGCTGGTGTTTATGAATGGTTGTCCTATCATTACATCTACATTCTGAACTTCATCTTCTACAATTAATGCTTCCACTTCACTTTTCACAAGATCCACTTCGATATTTAACTTGCACTTCCCAATTGTTTTTATAACAGCGTTACCATATCCTTTAATAATGACCAAACAAGGTTGCAACGAAATATTAAGTTTGTCAATCGCCGACTGTTTAATAATCACTGCCGAACATCCTGGGTCAATGTAACCTGTCATTATTTGTCCATTTACCAAACATGCTACATAATAACACTTATTGTATGACCACATGATTTGACTTTGCAGTGGCCGACTTGAAACACTGTCCGCTGTATGTCCCAGTCTGTTGCATTTTACGCATTCCATTTTTGGTTTCTTACAATTTGTGTGATAGTGACCAAAACCATGACAATTGTAGCATTTTACTGATCGTTTTCGATCGTCCATGTTCCCTTTTTGGCTTTCACGGGTAGCTACGTATGGTTGAATATTTCTTTGTTGTTTGAACGACGGTTTCCTTTCTTTGAGATGTATCGCGCATTTCGTCGTTAGGTAATGTCGATAAAAATTCTGCATAAAGAGCTTCTGGTGTTGTGTAACGTCCAGCTTTTGCGCCAGTTTGAATGGTTTTGTTACCAATGCCATCAATAATGCACGATACAGCATTTTTATCAGAAATCTCACAGGCTCTTATCAGTTCGACTTTTTCAAAATAATATTTTTCCCAACTTTCCCAAGGTAATTTAGTTCTGTTAATTTGCTTACAAATAATTGAAGCGAAGTCATGATGTTTAGGGAAAGCCTTGACGATAAGTGCTTTCCACTCGTCCCATGTCAATTCGTAATTGGTTAAATTATTGAACCAAGAACGAACTAAGCCTGCAAGTTTGTTTTGCATTTGCAAAATAATAGTGTTTTCGGACCATCCATTCAGCATTGCCAGTTGATCAATTTTTGTTATCCATTTTATAGAAGTCATTGTCGGGTCGCCTGGTCGAAATTCGGGTATAAAGTTGACAGCTACCGAAACACTTTTGCTTGAATTGTCCCGTGTTGCACTATTTACGCTTGCATCCACAAAAGTTTCTATTAGTCGTTCTAATCTATCAAGTCTTTCACTACACATTCTGTACGGACCCGGTAATTCAGGTGTTGTAGATCGTCCACTGTTTCCCGGAACGGGTGATTCTGAGCGTTCATTTATAACTCTACTTGTACGCTGTTCCATTTTATTTCACTTTTTATCAAAACATATGTCTTACTAATCTATTCAGTTTTTTTATTATTTTTGCACTGATACCACCTACAAATGGAATCACTATCCCACCGCTGCTATTTGAAATAATCTTTGTAATATATATAGTAATAAAAGACGTATAATACGTGCGAGTCCTTTAATTGATAATCTGAGAGTGAACCTTCTAGCTTACATTTTACATATTTTCTTTCTGTTTCAATCATGTGATGTAATAAATTAGTCAAATTTTTGTCTGTACATAAACATTCAAAAGGAACACGTTGTGAAACTTAATATCTATTGAATCGTTGACGTATATAGTAATAAAAGACGTATAATACGTGCGAGTCCTTTAATTGATAATCTGAGAGTGAACATCCTAGCTTACATTTTACATATTTTCTTTCTGTTTCAATCATGTGATGTAATAAATTAGTCAAATTTATGTCTGTATATAAACATTCAAAATAAACACGTTCTGAAACTTAACATCTATTGAATCGTTGACATTTCCTTTAACAGGTCCATATATTACCCATAACTGATTAGGGCGTGACGCTGACATCGGTGCGTGTTTGTTTTCCTAGTTCCTATACATGATCCCTTGTACGTTACAATAAGGATTTCATTTTGAACTTCACTTTTCATTTTCACAATTTAGTCATTTCCGAACCATTTTGGTGATCACTTGGACACCGTCCTGTTGGTCGGAGAAGGCGATTTGTCCTTAATTTCCGTAAGCTCAGGCAATGACGCAGAGCATGCTGCATATGACACTCCCGATTCCACAGGGCCCCTATAGCTTTCTCTACCTCGGACAACCGCGGCCGGCCTATTGATGTTAAAAATTTTAATATATCTTCCGCATCCACAATCAAACCTTGGTTTAAATAAACGGAGACAGCCTGGACAACAGTAGCAGCACAGGCACATTAGGATGCACAAACTTCCCACCGTACCCATGACCGACCAGAACCATCCGGATGATGTAACAGTACTGAATGAGCTTAAGATTGCCGAATGGACCTTCGTTTCCAATTGCTCTCCTGATTCAATTTATATATATATTTGAATAAATTAAGAAACCTGGTCCTGAATAATAAGGCAATTTCTCTTGTGTTTTCCTCCCTTCAAAACACAAACATCCTCGTCAATTCTGTCAAAAATTTGACTAGGCGTTTGAGTAATCTGCATTGGTATACGATGATTTTGTTTATCAAATTTATTTCTTTTACAAATTTCGCAAGAATTAATTAAGTCGGAAATGTCTTGTTTCATATTAACCCAGCGTATTTTTCCTTAACTTTGAGATAGGTTTCATTAATGCCTTTCTGAGCCACGGTGGGGGATGCATGATACTGTTTAATTAATTTATATTTTACTGGTTTCTCAATTATATCAGGAAACTTTTTTATTGTATATACTTTGCCAGTATTATTAACATTTCGTCAATCACCCTAATTCGGAGTCATTCTCACAAACAATTAAAATGTTACTCTGTTCAAACAGATAAAAGATACCTAATATATTTTCTTTAAAATCATCATTGTCCTTATTGGTGTAAAAAATGTACTGATAATCCTTTAATTTTGAAGAAGTTATTTCGAGGTTGTCATGTATTTCTTGTATATGTGTATCTAAAAGAATGGTGTGAATTTTCGTTAGATTATTATCAATTGGGAAAGCAATTACTTCTATATCAAGGGAAACTTGATTGACCATTTCTATTTTACTTGGGTTAACATTTTGATTTTGTGCTTCATTATTGTTTTCTAAAGGTATTTCAAGGGGGTCTTGAAAATTTATAAATTCTTGTAATTTATTTAATAGTTGATTCTCTGTATTTGGGCTCAATAATGATTCGATATTATCATATAATTGCGTATTTTGAGGCATCAGTCGTTAGAAGGAAAGGTTCGCTAAAATTAGGATATTGAAGAATAGGCGGGCGATTTGACAATCGTTACTCCACTCGAAACCTTCATCCTTTTTTAATAATTTAGTCATCGGTTTTGTTAAATTAGCATAATATGAAAATAAACTTCCGATAATATCCTGTTAAGCCAAGAAAAGATTTAATTTGTTTGGGGGTTTTTGGGATAGGCTAATTTTTNTATCAAATTTATTTCTTTTACAAATTTCGCAAGAATTAATTAAGTCGGAAATGTCTTGTTTCATATTAACCCAGCGTATTTTTCCTTAACTTTGAGATAGGTTTCATTAATGCCTTTCTGAGCCACGGTGGGGGATGCATGATACTGTTTAATTAATTTATATTTTACTGGTTTCTCAATTATATCAGGAAACTTTTTTATTGTATATACTTTGCCAGTATTATTAACATTTCGTCAATCACCCTAATTCGGAGTCATTCTCACAAACAATTAAAATGTTACTCTGTTCAAACAGATAAAAGATACCTAATATATTTTCTTTAAAATCATCATTGTCCTTATTGGTGTAAAAAATGTACTGATAATCCTTTAATTTTGAAGAAGTTATTTCGAGGTTGTCATGTATTTCTTGTATATGTGTATCTAAAAGAATGGTGTGAATTTTCGTTAGATTATTATCAATTGGGAAAGCAATTACTTCTATATCAAGGGAAACTTGATTGACCATTTCTATTTTACTTGGGTTAACATTTTGATTTTGTGCTTCATTATTGTTTTCTAAAGGTATTTCAAGGGGGTCTTGAAAATTTATAAATTCTTGTAATTTATTTAATAGTTGATTCTCTGTATTTGGGCTCAATAATGATTCGATATTATCATATAATTGCGTATTTTGAGGCATCAGTCGTTAGAAGGAAAGGTTCGCTAAAATTAGGATATTGAAGAATAGGCGGGCGATTTGACAATCGTTACTCCACTCGAAACCTTCATCCTTTTTTAATAATTTAGTCATCGGTTTTGTTAAATTAGCATAATTTGAAAATAAACTTCCGATAATATCCTGTTAAGCCAAGAAAAGATTTAATTTGTTTGGGGGTTTTTGGGATAGGCTAATTTTTAATTAATTTTTAACTTTTCGTTTCCTTGCGCAATAACTCTGACTTATCTAGTTGTATTTTAAGATTGTGCTATCTTAATATTTCAAAAACGTTTTGTAATTTATTATTATGATCAACTAGAGAGCTTCCGTAAACTACTACATCGTGTATATGGGCCATACACTGAAATGGCGTTAGTAGTTTCGTAAGCTTGTTTGGGTCACTTTGTTATAAAAGGTTTTGAGGAGGACTTAGAAAACGGTTGATACGTGTCGAGTTACTTTGGATTTTTGACAATCCACGCAATTTCTGGCCATCTCCCGACAGTCTCTCTTGATAAATGGCCAGACGTAGCGGTCAGAAACCAGTTTAGTCGATGCGTTGGCTCCGGGATGTGAAAAGCCATGGATTTTGTCGAAGACAGTTCGGCGGAACTTACGGGGGACGAAAGGGCGCGCTATTGACCTGGAAACATCGCAAACCAGCGAATAGTTTGTGCCTGGAATTTTAATTAATTTTAATTGTAGGCTGGTACATTTATTTCTCTGTAGCGCGGCTAGCTCTTCGTCCGTGCGTTGCGCTGCTGCTAATTGTTCCATGTCAATTGCGAGCGCGACCTCTTCTATCCGCGAAAGGGCGTCGGCGACAACGTTATTCTCTCCGGGAAGGTGGCGGATGTCGGTGGAGAACTGGCTGATAAAATCCAGGTACCTGAACTGTCGAGGGCTGCATACTCCATCCTTCTTTTCCAAAGCGTAAGTGATCGGTTTGTGATCCGTATAAATGATGAACGTTCTAGCCTCTACCATGTGGCGAAATTGCTTCACGGCGTCGTAGATGGCTAGCAGTTCCCTGTCATAGGCGGCGTACTTGATTTCCGCCGATTTTAATTTCCTGGAAAAGAAGGATAGCGGCTGCCAAGTACCATCGATGAGCTGTTGAAGCACTGCTCCAATTGCAGAGTTTGACGCATCGCAGAAGATAGCCAGCGNGTTCCGAACGTTGACCACGAATGCTTTCTCTCCTCGGGAAACAACCTTGTATGGACCGTCATAGGGATGTTGGAGCGGTCCTTTTGGTCCATCGTGACGTACAAAGACGTGGCTTGCAGTAGCGAGGTCCTTGAACACGAAGGGTGTTTTCTCGCCGTGTCTCGTTCCATCCACAGGTCGAAACTGCTGCACATGTAATCTCAAGTTCTGCACAAAGTCGGATGTTGTATTAGGTCCTGTTGTCTGATCCAGAAATTCTCCCGGGAGTCGTAATGGTTCGCCGTATACCATCTCTGCAGCTGTAGCCTGTAGGTCGTCCTTCCAAGCCGAACGTATCCCTAACATTACTGTTGGTAGGGTTTCGGTCCATTTGGAAGAACGGTGGCACTTGATTGCGGCCTTCAGCTGCCGGTGAAGCCTTTCGACCATCCCATTTGCTTCGGGGTGGTATGCGGTTGTTTTGAAATGGGTCGTACCTGTCAAGGCGTTCAGTTCCGTGAACAGGTGCGACTCAAATTGTCGACCCTGGTCCGTTGTAACTCGTAACGGCGTCCCGAAGCGCGCTATCCAGTGGTGGTAGAAGTTCCTGGCAACCGTGGCGGCTTCTTGGTCCTCCATTGGGATAGCTTCTGGCCAGCGGGAGAATCGGTCCACACACGTCAGAAGATATCGACAGCCATCGCAGTAGGGCATTACTACGATGTCGAAATGGACATGTTCAAAACGACTGGACGGTGGTGCAAAGGTCCCTGGTACTGTTGATACGTGTCGAGTTACTTTGGATTTTTGACAATCCACGCAATTTCTGGCCATCTCCCGACAGTCTCTCTTGATAAATGGCCAGACGTAGCGGTCAGAAACCAATTTAGCCGATGCGTTGGCTCCGGGATGTGAAAAGCTATGGATTTTGTCGAAGACAGTTCGGCGGAACTTACGGGGGACGAAAGGACGCGCTATTGACGTGGAAACATCGCAAACCAGCGAATAGTTTGTGCCTGGAATTTTAATTAATTTTAATTTTAGGCTGGTACATTTGTTTCTCTGTAGCGCGACTAGCTCTTCGTCCGTGCGTTGCGCTGCTGCTAATTGTTCCATGTCAATTGCGAGCGCGACCTCTTCTATCCGCGAAAGGGCGTCGGCGACAACGTTATTCTCTCCGGGAAGGTGGCGGATGTCGGTGGAGAACTGGCTGATAAAATCCAGGTACCTGAACTGTCGAGGGCTGCATACTCCATCCTTCTTTTCCAAAGCGTAAGTGATCGGTTTGTGATCCGTATAAATGATGAACGTTCTAGCCTCTACCATGTGGCGAAATTGCTTCACGGCGTCGTAGATGGCTAGCAGTTCCCTGTCATAGGCGGCGTACTTCCTTTCCGCCGATTTTAATTTCCTGGAAAAGAAGGATAGCGGCTGCCAAGTACCATCGATGAGCTGTTGAAGCACTGCTCCAATTGCAGAGTTTGACGCATCGCAGAAGATAGTACCAGGAGCGTCGCGGTTGCCAAGCCCTTTTTGGTGGAGTCGAATGCTGCGGTGGCTTCCGGTGTCCATCCTATAGGTGTCTTACCCTTTACGTCGCCCTTCAGTAGCTCGTTAAGTGGCGCTTGTAAGCTTGCGGCATTAGGTATGAATCTCCGGTAGAAATTTACCATGCCCAGGAATTGCCTCAGTCCTTTAATAGTTGTTGGTTGTGCGAAAGATGCAATCGCCTCGACTCTTTCAGGTAGTGGTGCCGTACCTTTGCTGTTGACGAGGTATCCTAGAAATTTTACCTCGGATTGTCCAAATTTACACTTGGCCGGGTTGATTACGACACCGTAATCTTGTAAACGACGGAATAGGATGTCCAGATGGGCAAGATGTTCATCGGTCGTTCTTGAAGCCACCAATATGTCGTCGATATACGCGTAACAGAAGTCCAGGCCGCGTATCACTTCGTCAATGAAGCGCTAGAACGTCTGAGTCGCGTTTCGCAGACCGAACGACATATAGGGGAATTCGTAAAGTCCAAAGGGAGTGGTAATAGCGGTTTTGCAGATGTCTTCTGCGGCGACCGGGATCTGATGGTAGGCCTTAACCAGATCGATAGTTGAAAAAACGGTGTTCCCGGCTAGCGTTTGGGAAAAGTCGTGAATGTGTCTCACCGGGTATCGATCTGGTACGGTCCTAGCGTTGAGTCCTCGGTAATCGCCGCATGGACGCCATTCGTCACCATTCTTCGGGACCATATGAAGAGGGGACGACCAGCAACTTTGGGATGGCCTGATGGTTCCCAATTTCAGCATGGCATCGAATTCTCACTTGACCGCCTGCAGACGATCTGGAGCCAATCTTCTAGGTTTGTGCGCCACGGGTGGTCCTGGTATCGTCTTTATATGGTGCTGAGTGCGGTGTTTGACCTTGACGATTCCGTCTGGGCGTACGACATCCGGAAACTTCGCGAGAAGATCCAGGTAGGGCGATGATCCGCAGATGATTTTAACGGTCGGTACGTCGCAATTGGTTGGTTGACCTGGTGTTGAAATTTTCGTCGTACCGTCGATGAGCCTGCGATTTTTCGCGTCGACTAGCAGGTCGAAGTGAGCGAGAAAATCGATTCCCAGGATGGGCCTGCTGACATCTGCGACAACGAATCTCCACGTGAAATCCCTCCGAAGTCCCAGATTTAGTGTCCTAGTCGTCGTGCCGTACGTCGTGATTGGGGTTCCATTAGCCGCGGAAAGTTGGTAGGTACTCCTTTCTCGTGGCTGTGGGAGGTAGGACCGGGGAAAAACGCATAAGTCAGCACCAGTGTCTACCAGAAATAGTGTATTGCTGTTGCGGTCCGGAACTAGGATGCGGCGGGAATCTGTAGGCCTTGGGTCGTCTGCCGCCATTAACGACTGGCCGCGTAGTTTTCCGAACCCGCGAATTTGCACGGTCGCGTACACTTTCTTGCACTTGCCCCGTACTGTTCGTGGTACCAACAGATACCTTCACCGGCGTATCGTCCGCGAGATTTCGAGCGACCGCGAAGAGAAGAGCGTCCGCGAGAATATGATCGTTCGCGCGCACGTGGAGGGTTTCCTGCTTGAAGCTGGTTGGTTCTAAGTTCCGAAATCTCGGCCCTAAAATTTTCGATTTCTTGTTGTAATGCAGCACTCATTTCTATCCGCATTTGCTGTATTTGTTCTGCTAGCATGGCGGCTATCGAAGATGGTGCACTTGCTGAAGGTGTTGCTGCTGCTGCGATTGTTGGCTTCCCTACGGATAAATTCATTACCTTATCCGCTAGGTCGGCCACGTCCTCCAAGGAACTGTTGTTTTGGGCTGCAAGGATAGGCTGTATGTTGTTCGGTAGTCGATTGAACCAGATGGCGCGAATGATGTTGTCGGGGACTGTTGAACCCGCGAGACTTTTTAGGTGCCGCAAAAATTGAGATGGTTTCCGGTCACCCAACTCCTCGTTCTCTAAGAAGCGGCGAGTTTTCTCTTCCTGAGACGCGCTAAGCCGTTTAATTAACTCCGTTTTCAATGATGTGTAGGAGTCGTTGCTTGGAGCCGCTACCACTAAATCGCGAACCTCTGACGCCACTCGCGATTCGAGGCTTTGGGCCACTATCTCGAACTTTTTTATGTTTGATGAAATACCGGCACTCGCGAAACCTAACTCTACTTGTGAGAACCACAGTTCTGGATCGGTGTAATTAAAGGGCGGTAAGGTCATTCTAAAACTTCTCTGACCAAGTACCGATTCTAACGCACTTAAGATTTGGGCTTCGTCAGCAGTAGGATGTGCCATAATCACAAATCACAAAAACACAAGCTTTTGGTTGTACACACACACAAAAAAAAA
>NW_020442426.1:642195-664211 GCF_000699045.2 Agrilus planipennis
GAAAGGAGAAGAGAAGAGACTTGTTCTGCTGAAGGCGTAAGACGAACTGATTTGGTATTTTATGAAAAATGAAAAACTGTTCTACAAGGAAGGAATAGAGAGGGTAGTAGATACGAGTAGGGAAGCATTAAAATATGGAAACTTTAAGATTAGAAATACCAAGAAATTGATGGCCGGTCAACCACCGAAGAAACCGATTGTAAAAATGTAATTAGGAAGGAATGAAAGGTACAGACGTCATGCGGTTAGTACACAAAAGATGAAATGTTACAGGGATTATAGGAAAGTACAGTAATAGAGTTATTTAAATAGATAAGCAAGATACAATAGATTATTTACAAAAGGAAGGAATTTTTATAGACACTAATCGAAAATAGAAAAGAAATATTTTAGAAAGGTATTTACAATATATAAACAAAATGAAACAATTTTCAAACATGTGGTGGATATCGCCACAGTAGTATAGCTATAGGGATTCTGTGACAGTTCGATGGCCTGTCCATCCTCTAATGGCACCTTGGATGTTATTTTTCGTGCGGAAGACCGAAACGTCTTGCCAAAAATTTGTGTTTTGTTTGACCTCTAAGACACTTTGGAGGTGATTCTTCAGCTGAAGAAGTTCTTAAGAGCCTCTGGATTGTCGTCATAGTGGGCGGAGCCTATTCGAATTTGAATTTCGCGCGCGTTTGAAGGTCAGTGCAGTGTTTGCTCAACAATACTTTGTGACGTAATTGAACTTTGGTCTTTTGNTAAACGTATCCCTACTTCTTTCCCTCTCTCCACTAAATAAATTATTTTCAAAATCCTCATTCTTTCAATTATAAATTCAGCAATACATGTATTAATGCTTACACTCACTGACATCGTCAAGAGCAAATAACATCATGTGACCAGTAACAGATTTAACAGTTACACGTTTACGAACGATGACGTTTCGTCACTTACCTACTCCTCTGTGCTAGAATCGGTTATCTTACCCTACTACAGTGCTTCGCATCAAATGATGATGTGTCAATTACTAATTAACTGGCTAACAGATAATAAGTTCGTAGCAAAGTTTGGTTTTCGCTTCAGCATGGTAGTATTATACCCTCGAGCAGCGATTGGGCAAGTCCAATCCATATAGTGTCCAAAAAGCATGGTGGTTGGCGCTCAACCGGTGATTATCGCTGCCTAAATAAACAGACAGTTACCCAATCCCATTAATCGATGACTTACTACACCGTTGTCATGGTTGCTCAACATTCTCTTCCATTAACCTTGTGAAAGCTTACTATCAAATTTTGGTGGCTGACGGGGATATCTTCAAGACTGCTATCACAACTCCATTTGACCTGTTTTGTTTTGCGTGATGCCTCCTGGCCTCAAAACTACTACCCAAACCTTCCAACGTCACATGGATAACATTTCTCGCAACGTAGACTTTGCCTCATGTTTCATCGAAGACTTAATTGTTTTCTCCAAATCCCCCGAAGAGCATGAGCATCGGAGAAGGTGGAAGCCGTCCTGAAATTTCCAACCCCTGAGACTACTTATGAAATCCGACGCTTTTTTGGTAAGCTTAATTATTACCTTCGCTGAATCCCAAGAGCCTCTACCATTCAGGCACCTCTCAATGGGCTGTTGAAGAATGCCAAGAAGCACGACAAGACCAAAATTAATTGGGCGCCTTAGCTAAAAACTGCCCTGAAACAGTGCAAGTGAAGCATATCATCAGCATTTGTCACTGTGTTTTTTGTCACCTTCAGCATCTATCGCACCATATACAGACACTTCCGACCAAGCCATTGGTACTTCATTAGAGCAATTCGAAGATGGTATCTGGAAACCTCTTGGTTTTTGCTCTACAAAATTAAGCCCTACTGAAAACTGTTACAGTACCTACGACAGAGACTTCCTTGCTATCTTTTCCAGCATCAAATTCTTTCGCCACATTCTGGAACGTCGCTCATTCGTGATCCAGACTGATCATCGCCCCTTAGTGTACACTTTTGATTAGAAAGTAGAAAAAGAGTCCCCTCGACAGCTCAATTAGCTCAGCTTCATCTCTGAATTCATCATTGAGATTGCTTATATAGAGGGCGAAGAAAGTGTTGTTGCGGAATACCTGTCGAGAGTTAACGCCATAAACATGCCCACAGCACTAGATTTTCAGACGATTGAAGATGGCCAACAACTCGATCAAAAGCTTCAGGATTTATTAAACGACGACCGTACCCTAAAACTTCGACTTCTTAATCATCAAGATCATAATATTTACTGTAACATCTCCACTGGCACTATTCGATCGTACTAATCTGAACCTCTTTCAAGCTTTCAACGTCTTTCACGGTCCTTCTCATCCCAGTGGCCGCACCACAGCTCGTCAATTAAAGGAGAAGTTCGTTTGGCTTGGGATCAAACGTAATATCCTCCAATGGTCCACGGAGTGCTTTGCTTGCCAGCGCTGTAAAGTCTAAAGACACAACCGCATTGGTTCGCGACACATCGACGTCCCAGACAATCGCTTTGATCACGTCCATTTGGATATCGTAGAACTTCCAGGGAGAGGTCAACGGTTTTCGTTATTATCTGAATATGATAGACCGTTTCTCTCGTTGTGCCTCTACCAAACATTGAAGCCGACGCCATTGCATCTTCCTTTTTCACCCATTGGGTCGCGCAGTCTAGTACCCCTCTCACGATTACCACCGACCAGTGTACTAAGTTTGAGTCAGGACTGATCAAGTCTCTTACGCACATGGTTGGTGCTCAACGTTTACACACTACATCATACCATCCTCAGTCAAATGGACTTATTAATTTACACAGAACTCTTAATGCCGCCTTAATGTATGGTGCTCTTAGAAAATGACAACTCCTGTTACCTACAGTTCTTTTTGGTCTTCGCACCTGTTTCAAGAATGATCTCAATGCATCACCAGCCCAAAACTTGTTTGGAACAGAGCTTCGTATTCCTGGCGAGTTCTTCTGGGATGTTCTCACGTTTTTTTCCGAGTTAACGCTGTTAAACATCCCTTAGACCCGCCTTATTCTGGTCCGCACAAGACTATTAGATGGATAGATGGCCGTGTCTTCATCATTGACATCAACGAGATGGAGAAAATCATATCCATCAATAGTTTGAAGCCTGCCTTCGCTGTAATCTCTGCCATTCTAACCTTCTGGGCAAACCACTTCGCCCTTACGTCACTATGAAGAAAGTATCGTTTTCTTCACTTTTGGGTCAGGAAACTGGAGAGAGAGTCCATGTGGCGGTCTCGACTTCCCGCTATCATAGACCTTCGGATAAAGTCGCCAGCGCAGACACTGGTTCCGCGTGTCGAGTCGGTGGCCACTTCCTCGAAGGTCTATGAGATGTTTTCGCCAGATCTGTGACCACTAGACGAGGTTGAGCGCGAATTCGAACCTGTCACTAAATTTATTCAATTTCTATAGACCCTAATCGAAAATAGAAAAGAAATATTTTAGAAAGGTATTTACAATATGTACACAAAGTGAAACAATTTTCAAACATGTGGTGGATTTCCAGTGATGAAGTCACGGAAATCCCACTTGTAACCGGTCCGGAAATCGAACCCGCCGTCCTGACCGCGTCGTTCGCGGCGGTGGCGGCTGTGGTAGTACCGGAAGTGATTGCGCGACAGGTACTTGCGATTGTTCTGGCACAAGTGGTTTGGGTGGCGCATCTGGAATGGCTGGAGTATGCTGAAACTCGATTATCCTGTCATCGTCGGCATCGATGTTGGCGTCGTCGTCCAAATCGGCTATGACGTATGCCGGTTTAAGTCGGTTGATAGAGACTTTGACCTCTTTGTTCCGAACGTTGACCACGAATGCTTTCTCTCCTCGGGAAACAACCTTGTATGGACCGTCATAGGGATGTTGGAGCGGTCCTTTTGGTCCATCGTGACGTACAAAGACGTGGCTTGCAGTAGCGAGGCCCTTGAACACGAAGGGTGCTTTCTCGCCGTGTCTCGTTCCATCCACAGGTCGAAACTGCTGCACATGTAACCTCAAGTTCTGCACAAAGTCTGATGTTGTATTAGGTCCTGTTGTCTGACCCAGAAATTCGCCCGGGAGTCGTAATGGTTCACCGTATACCATCTCTGCAGCTGTAGCCTGTAGCTCGTCCTTCCAAGCCGAACGTATCCCTAACATTACTGTTGGTAGGGTTTCGGTCTATTTGGAAGGATGGTGATACTTGATTGCGGCCTTCAGCTGCCGGTGAAGCTTTTCGACCATCCCATTTGCTTCGGGATGGTATGCGGTTGTTTTGAGATGAGTCGTACCTGTCAAGGCGTTCAGTTCCCTGAACAGGTGCGACTCAAACTGCCGACCCTGGTCCGTTGTAACTCGTAACGGCGTCCCGAAGCGCGCTATCCAGTGGTGGTAGAAGTTCCTGGCAACCGTGGCGGCTTCTTGGGATAGCTTCTGGCCAGCGGGAGAATCGGTCCACACACGTCAGAAGATATCGATAGCCATTGCAGTAGGGCATTACTACGATGTCGACATGGACATGTTCGAAACGACTGGACGGTGGTGCAAAGGTTCCTGGTACTGTCGATACGTGTCGAGTTACTTTGAATTTTTGACAATCCACGCTATTTCTGGCTATCTCCCGACAGTCTCTCTTGATAAATAGCGGTCAGAAACCAGTTTAGCCGATGCGTTGGTTCTGGGATGTGAAAAGCTATGGATTTTGTCGAAGACAGTTCGGCGGAACTTGAGGGGGACGAAAGGACGCGCTTTTCACGTGGAAACATCGCAAACCAGCGAATAGTTTGTGCCTCGAATTTTAATTAATTTTAATTGTAGCGGATGTCGGTGGAGAACTGGCTGATAAAATCCAGGTACCTGAACTGTCAAGGGCTGCATACTCCATTCTTCTTTTCCAAAGCGTAAGTGATCGGTTTGTGATTCGTATAAATGATGAACGTTCTAGCCTCTACCATGTGGCGAAATTGCTTCACGGCGTCGTAGATGGCTAGGAGTTCCCTGTCATAAGCGGCCTATTTCCTCTCCGCCGATTTTAATTTCCTGGAAAACAAGGATAGCGACTGCCAAGTACCATCGATGAGCTGTTGAAGCACTCCTCCAATTGCAGAATTTGACGCATCGCAGAAGATAGCGAAGCTAGAAGTGAGCGAATGGGAATAGCTCATTGTAGAAGGTGACAAGGCTGTCGGAAACAGTCGTTTGGTTTCGGTTCGAAGTTGGAGAGTGTCGAAATGTTAGGGTTAGCATGACCTGGCACTGAGGGCTGGAGTTTTGCCGCCTATGAGATTGCAGCCTCAGGGAGAGAAGGTAAACGGGTTTCATTAAAAATTTGGGTTTTTCTGGCGAACCCGGGGTAGTTTAGTGCGGAGCGAAGTATCCGCATGTAGATGTCTCGCAGAGGAACTTAATGCGTCAATGATGATAGTATCGGCGGAAGGTGAACATTTTTTGTGACGAAAATGTCAACGATGCCAGAGAGTTGAAGGCGGGAGGCAGGGAGGGATGTGGTGTCAGAGGGTGCTTCAACTGTGAGATTGAAGTCAAAAATTTTGGCAAGAAGGAAAGTGCCTTTACTGTTGGTTTGTCAACATCCTCAAGAGACATGTTTAGTGTTGAAATCGCCTGCGACAATAGCGGGAACGCCTAGGGGGGGGGTAGAAGGGGGACTTCAGAAAGGTCTTTGTCCAAAGGATGGGAGGAGAGAGAGATAATCCTAAGAGTGCCGGAAGTTAGCGAAACTTCGATGCCGACGAGTTTGAGGTCAAAGAGATAGGCCTATGCTTTAAAGAATTCCTAGCAAGAATGGCGACACCGTCGGCACTGTCGTGTTCACGTCTCTTCTGTAGGATGAGAAATTTGAAACGAAAAGTTTGATTTGATTTGATTTGATAGGTGAGTTTCGGTGATGCAAGCAACACCGACTGACTTATGCTCGAGGAAGTACTCGAAATCGGGCGATTTACTTGTAATGTTTTGCGCATTCCAGGTAACTATGTGAAGATTATGTGGCTGGGTAACATTTAGCCACTAGAAATAATAACTTCTTCGGGGTGGGTTATTCAAAAAATTTATTGTTTAATGGGAAGGAGTGACCTCTTCGAACCCGAGCATTCAATTATAATTCGTGTCTCGCTCTCGAGATCACTATGTAGATGTTTAGAGTGATGTGCTAACATCAGTATCCCAAGAAGTTACCTTACTTACAGATTAAATGAACAATGATCAAAGAAAAACACCTTCGTAGAATTTAAAATGAAGAAAACAAACTTTATTATTATATTGCACTACTGTTTTACAAGCATAACTTAGGCCTTAACTGAGTTCAAACACAACTATGATAACTATATTAACGCAAAACACTTAACGTAAACTTTAATAAACTTATATTTTTAAAACTGCTCCGGCGGGGTCATGAACAATAGGTCGATTATAAGCCCATCAAACACATTGGAAGCTCCAGACCAACTTGCCAAACTCTTAATGACTGAAATGTCTATACCCTTCTTTAAAGCCGCTGAAGTGGCTGCGTGTCTAATACTGTGTGGGGCAAAGTCTGATGTTATACCACACTCGACCAAAAAATCCCGGATCCACCTGCTCAACGAATCTTTGTTAGTTGTGTGGTACGGCTTTCTTGTGGTAAGGATAAGCTCTGGATTATCCCCTCCTATGTTCTCAGTCACCTTGAGATACCATTTTAAAACAGTAGCCACACAAATTTTTGGATTATCGCGAAAATAGGGCAGTAATAACTGTTAAAATTACTATCAAAGTAATATTCTTATTTCTTTTTATATACTAATAATGCCATCTGTTAACAACTACTTGCGTCTCTTGTAATTTGTCTATTTACTCTGTATTAAGAAAATAAAAGTTCAGTCTTTGAACAACCTCACACCGTGCTTCAACAGGTTATGGGCCCAGTCCCACATTTTCTAAATTTTTTAAAGTTATTCTGTTCAATTGTGTCCTAAAAGTAAATTATGTCGACGTCGGGATACCTAGTCAATGTGCCAAAACTAAAAGGTCGCGAGAATTATGACGATTGGGCATTCGCGACAAGTAATTTTTTGCTACTCGAAGGAATTGACTTGGAGAACCTGCCAGCGGAAATCAGTGAAGCTGAGAACAAAAAAGCCAAAGCCAAACTCGTGATGACTATTGACTCTTCATTATACGCGCATATTAAAAGTGAGACAACAGTAAGAGGTGTATGGAATAAATTGAAACAATTGTTCGATGACACAGGATATCAACGAAAAATCAGTTTGCTTCGAACGTTAATTTCAATTCGCCTTGAAGACTGTGAATCCATGACAAGCTACGTATCTCAAATAGTTGTTACGGCGCAGAAATTGAAGGGAACAGGTTTTGAAATCACAGATTAGTGGATCGGGTCGTTACTCTTAGCGGGACTCTCAGATAAGTTTTCACCAATTATAATGGCGATCGAGCATTCTGGAATCGCCATTAGCGCTGACGTCATCAAGACAAAATTGCTCGACATGTATGAGGATGTTGGCACTATTGAAAAAGACTCTGCATTTTGGTCAAAACAACAGCGGTGGAAAAGTGGCAACACTAACCGCGGTGTCAAACCGCAAACGTCAAAGTCAAATAGTGACAGTGCAAATGCAAGTAAAAACTGCAGCAAAGAAATAAAATGCTATAATTGCAAGAAAATAGGCCATTTTAAGAATAAATGTCCCAAACTAAAAACCAAGAGGACCTTAAATGCTTTTAGTGCGGCATTTTTCAACGGAAATTTTAGTAAAGAAGACTGGTACGTCGATTCGGGTGCAAGCGCACACATGACGGCAAATCGAGATTGTTTACTGCTAAATAGACCCGTGCGTGTAAACAAAGAAATAGTGGTCGCAAATCAAATGACTGTACCCGTTGTAAGTGTTGGTGAAACACAGATAACGACGAAAGTGAATGGATCTCAGCATGATGTCATTGTGAATAATGTTTTGTACATACCGAAGCTCACAACAAACTTATTATCAGTAAGCCAATTAATAGCAAAGGGCAACAAAGTATCGTTCAAAAAGGATGTTTGTTTGATATATAACCAAGTAAATGAGCTTATAGGAGTTGCAAACTTAACAAACGGTGTGTACAAGCTACAAATACAAAGATCAGAGAGCGCATTATCGGCCATGATAATGTGGCATAGAAGACTAGGACATGTAAACAGTAAGTCTCTAGAAAAGATGAAAGAAGGTGCCGTGAAAGGGGTTACTTTTGACAAGAAGGCAGATATTCAGATCCATAACTGTGAAGTGTGCTGCGAGGGGAAACAGGCTCGTTTCCCTTTCCCATCTGCTAATCATAGGAGTGATATACTGCTAGAAGTAATACACTCAGATTTATGCGGGCCGATGGAGATCAAATCGATTGGTCAAGCCAAGTACTTTCTTCTGTTCGTAGATGACGCCAGCAGAATGACGTATGTTTATTTCTTAAAGGAGAAGAACCAGGTACTCCAACATTTCAAAGAATTTAGAGTTTTGGTGGAAAATCAAACGGGAAACAAGATAAAAGTATTGAGAACTGACAATGGAGGTGAGTTTTGTTCACAAGAGATGGAACGTTTCTTAAAACAAACAGGAATCATCCATCAGAAGACAAATCCTCACACTCCACAACAGAATGGACTCTCAGAAAGGTTCAACAGAACTGTAGTTGAACGGGCTAGATGTTTACTGTTTGAATCAGATCTAGAGAAAAGTTTTTGGGGTGAAGCGGTTAATACTGCAGTATACCTAATGAATAGAACGCCAGCCGCCAGTTTAGGCATGATGACACCTTTTGAGAAGTGGACAGGCAGGAAGCCAGATCTGAACCATGTCAGAATATTTGGAAGTCAAGTAATGGTGCATGTTCCCAAAGTGAAAAGACAAAAATGGGATAAGAAGGCTGATAAATTAATTCTAGTTGGTTATCCTGATAACGTGAAAGGTTACAGATTATATAACCCAAAAACTAGGAAGATTACTACGAGCAGGGATGTCATTATAATAGAGAAAGAATACTCCGACAAAGCTCAGGTAGTAGTAAATAATGAAGAAAAAACATCTGAAAATAGAGAAGAAATGTTAGAGGAAGCTGAAAACTCAGAAAAAGAGACAAGCGAGTCAGAAAATTCTGCGATAGATGTTAACGATCTTACATATATCTATAACTCATCAGGTTCCCATGAAGATTCATATCAATCGGTGTATGAAAGTGATAATGAGTCAACCTTAGAATCTATTTTTGAAGAAAATGCTCAAAATTTAGAGGAGCTTGGTAAGCGCAAGAGAAAGCCAGTGGAAAGATTCGGCTACTCCACTCTCTGCATTGTAGATGAGCTGGAATCATGTGGTGAAGAACTGAGTTATGAAACAGCAATGAAAGGTCAGGAGAAGAAACTGTGGGAACAGGCGATGACAGAAGAACTAAAGGCTTTTGAAGAAAATCAAGCATGGGAAGTCGTTGACAGAAAAGAAGCTGATAGAATAGTGCAGTGTAAGTGGGTTTTTAAGAAAAAGTTCGAAATTGATAATAGAGTGCGTTATAGGGCTAGACTGGTAGCAAAAGGTTTTACCCAAAAAGAAGGCTTGGACTATACCGAGACATTCTCGCCAGTGCTACGTTACTCTACATTGAGACTTTTATTCGCATTAAGCGTGAAACTTAACCTTAAAATTGCTCATTTGGATGTCACTACAGCCTTCTTAAATGGCTATCTCAATGAAAATGTATACATGCATCCTCCTCCTAATTTACATTGTAATAAAAATTGTGTACTTAAACTAAAACGCGCAATTTATGGTCTGAAACAATCAGCCAGAGCTTGGAATGTAAGAATAAATGATTGTTTATTAAAGTCCAACTTTGTTAGGTCAAAATTAGAACCATGTTTGTACATAAAAATGCGTAAGCAGGAGCTGATTGTAATAGCAATTTTTGTAGATGATTTTTTCATATTTTCAAATTGTCCTGATATGGTAAATGAGATTAAAAATGAACTAATGCAAAAATTCAAGATAAAAGACTTGGGCCAGTTAAAACGATGTCTAGGCATTAGAATTCAAATGTATAAAAATGGTTGCATTTCACTTGATCAAAAACATTTTGTGGATTATATATTAAATAAATTTAATATGACAAATTGTAATGCAGTCGATACTCCCATTGAGAACAATTTAAAGCTAGAGAAAGGTGTTGAAATTTGTAAACAATACCCATTTCAACAACTAATAGGAAGTTTAATGTACTTAAGTGTCTTAACTCGCCCAGATATATCATATAGCGTAAGTTACTTGAGCCAATTCAATAATTGTTATTCACTCATACATTGGAACCATGCAAAACGAATTTTAAGATATATTAGCAAAACTAAATCTTATGGGCTTATGTTTACTAAAGATGATTGTAACTTAGAGGGTTTCGTTGATGCAGACTGGGCCTCAAATGCCTTAGATAGGAAATCTTATACAGGTTTTTACTTTAAGCTTTCAGGATCTGTTATCTCATATGAATGTAAGAAACAGCAAACTACAGCCTTATCCAGTACAGAAGCTGAATATATGGCGATAACTGAGGCTTGCAAAGAGGCTATATATTTAAAAAACTTGTTAAATGAGATTGTAGATTTTTGTAATTATACGATAGTCTTGTACAATGATAATCAGGGGGCTCAGAAGTTGACAGAAAATCCATTGTTCCATAAAAGAACCAAGCACACTGATGTGCGTCACCATTTTGTTAGAGAAGCAGTCGCTAACAAACATGTAAAGATAGTTTATCTGCCAACATCTGAAATGCCTGCAGACCTGCTGACAAAAGGCTTGAGTAGTGTCAAACATAACTATTTTGTTAAAAAGCTGGGTATGCGTATTATTGTGTGATCTAGATACATATGATGCATATAAGTACCTATCATCATCATCATAAGGTCATCAGTCCTAAGACTGGTTGGACACGTACCTCCACTCTTTCCTATCCTGAGCTAAACTTCGCATTTTCCTAAAACTAGAACAACCCACATCCTTAACTATTTGCGAACAGTAATCTAATCTAGGTCTACCTCTACCCCTCCTAACTCCTGTTTCTGCCTCTAATATGTCTCTGACTAGACCTTCATGCCTAAGAAGGTGTCCTACCAACCTATCTCGCCTATTTTTTATTGACTTCCACAGAGTCCTCTGTTCTCCTATTCTTTCTAATACCTCTTCGTTTCTAACCTATAGTTCAAGTAGCTAAGTATGCACTCAACTGTTTGTAACTGTGTGCTTTCGAATTGTTATGTATGGTTTAGATTATTTTGATAAGTGGAGATGTTAAAATTACTATCAAAATAATATTCTTATTTCTTTTTATATGCTAATAATGCCATCTGTTAACAACCACTTGCGTCTCTTGTAATTTGTCTATTTACTCTGTATTAAGAAAATAAAAGTTCAGTCTTTGAACAACCTCACACCGTGCTTCAACAATAACAAAGGTTGATGAGCTCCAGGACGCGATGTCTTGACGTGATCCACAATTCTAATTTCTAAAACTTCTTTGGTCTCTTTTATATTACAGACTTTGATCAGCGACAACTAATGCCAATAGCACTACTAGCTTGTTTGTTAGTTGAGCTAGTGTCAACGAATCCAAAGGATCCATCTTTTCTAACCTAGTTATTACTGGCTCTAAACTGTATATTTTTTCATAACGAGGCTTAGTTGGTCTGTTTTTGAGGAACCCTCTCACCAACCGTGAGAGAAAATTATCCTTCCCTACCCTTTCTCCACATATTAGTAATAGGGCTGATTTGTTTGTATTCAAGGTCCCGATGGAAGCCCCGTTCTCGTATTTTTCAGTTAGCCAATTCGCCACCTGTGGGATTAAAGGTTCAAAACAATCTAGATCCTTTTCCTGACAATGTACCGCCCAGTCGTTCAATGGCTTCTTGTATTGTTGTAATGTAGAATTCATGATTGATTCAAACAGCACAACTATTGTTTTGTCATTAAATCCTTTTCTCCTGTAAACTTGCCGGATAAGAGACCTACCATCAGGGACAACTTGTCTTCCAGAGGGTGCTGAAATCTTCTCTACTTCCGTTGCTGCTGTGACGTTGACGAACCTTGATGATGACGCTCGTTGAACGTTGAGCGAGCTTGGTTTCTCTGGCCTCTTGAATAAAACGACTTCATCGCTTCGCGGGACGTTTGGGTTAAGCTGCAGTCCATCTACGCCTCAAAAGGACCAGCCCGAAAAGCGACGCTGCTGAAACGCCTCGTGTAACAAAAGATGCAAGATGGCGACGACGTCTCGAAGCATCTCACCGAGTTCTTCGATGCCGTGAACAAACTCAAGTCCATGGAGATCGACATCAACGGAGAGCTGATGACGATCATGCTGTTATACAGCCTTCTCATCAGCTTCGAGAATTTCCGCATAGCCATCGAATCTCGCGACAAATTACCCGACACTGAAGCCCTGAAGATAAAAATCATCGAGGAGTACAACGCCAGGGAAAAGTTGACCGAGAGTGGCGCCGCCTTATTCGCGAAAGGCCAAGCTTCCTCAAGCAAGAACAAGTTCCAGCGAGGAAACAGGTGGCACGAACGGCGGAAAAGGCGGTGGCAGCACAAGCGACGGCAGTGGTACCAACAAGGAGAAGAGGTTCGAAAAACGCCGATACAAGTGCGGATTCTACAACACAACCGGACATAAAGAAGCTGAGTGCTGGTGCATCTCGTACTTGTGCAAAGACGAGGACGCCTTTGTGAATGTGCGCGATAATCCTGGACAATTGAAGCTCGCGGATAACTCGACAACGCCAATGGCCGGAAGAGGTGACGTGCGGATCGCGACAGCAGACAGCCCGGACAATGTTGTGATGCTGAAAGACACTTTGTACGTCCCGGAGTTGAGGTCTAACCTCCTCTCGATATCAAAACTTGTGAACCGTGGTCACGAGGTCACGTTCAAGAAGTCGTGCGCGATCGTCAAAGACAGTTTCGGTAACGTAAAAATAGTCGCCGAACGCATCGGAGACTTGTTCTTTCTTCGCGAAAGTGAACAACGCGCGCTGGCCGTTTCGGAGGCGAACGAGTCGAAATCCGACGTCGAGGCCACCTCAACGCGCGCGACCTGTCTCTACTGACGAAAAGCGGGAACGCAAAGGGACTGACAATTAAGTCGATCGTCGGCGAGATCAAGTGCGACACCTGCCTCTTCGCCAAAATATTGTGCGCCCCGTTCGGAACCCGAGAGAAACATTCCTCGGAGCTCCTCGAGCTGGTTCACACTGATCATTGTGGACCGATGCGAACCCAGTCGATGAGAGGCGCACGCTATTTTATGACGTTCATCGACGACTACTTCCGAGTCTGCATGGTCTACTTCCTCCAGAAGAAGAGCGACGCCGTGCAAAAGTTCCGAGACTACAAAATTTTGGTCGAAAACCAGCTCGGGCAAAGGATCAAGGCACTCCAATCTGATTGCAGTACTGAGTACGGAAACAAGGAGATGGAGAACCTGCCGAAGGAGTCCGGCATCGTTCATCGCACGACAACGCCACACACGCCGCAACAAAGCGGCGTGGCCGAACGAAAGAATCGCACGTTGGTTGAAGCCGCGCGATGCATGCAAATCGACGCGAACTTGCCTCCATCGCTTTGGGCCGAAGCGATTGCAGCCGCGAACTACGTGAAAAACTGGTGCCCAACGAAAGCATTGCCTGGTGGAGTTACGCCGATCGAACTTTGGACAGGGGAAAAGCCAAACCTGTCTAATCTTCGCTCGTTTGGCGAAAGAGCTTTTGTCCTGGACAAAACTCCCGGGAAGGGAAAGTTCGATCCAAAGGGGAATAAAAGGAATCAAAATTTATACTGACTACCGCGGAACAAAAATTTATCTAGATGAAAGCTGCGCCCCAGATACAAAAGCAATAAATACCATTTCAACCTCAATATTTTTGAAACAACGAGAACCTTTGTGTGTGATAGAGAAACTAATTTTACTGACAAAAGTGTAAAAAAGTTGCTTCCTTCCTTGAAAACAGAACCGCACTACATTGCCAAAAGTGCCCTCCGTGCCAACGGACAGGTAGAACGGTGCGTTTCCACAATCTTAAACCTTTTAAGAACCGAAATAAAATCAGAATGGTCGAACGCTACAAATAAATTACAATTAACATTAAATACCACTGTTCAAAAATCTACCGGTTCTTCTCCACTTTATCTAACAGGCAACATCATAAGTAACACTGATATTGACTCCATAACCGAAGCTATATCTAAAACTATCAATACTGATCACAATTTAGAAAACGACCGAAAACTGGCATACGAGCGAATGCAAAAGCAAGCTGACTACGCAAATAACCTTTTTGACAGAAAAAGGCGAATAAGCAAAACCATCCACGTGGGGGATTTCATTTATCACCCTTCTGGAAACTCACTTCTAGCCAAACTAGACAAGAAATATGAAGGTCCTTGCGAGGTCGTATCCTTATTGCCAATGACAATAGAAGTAAAGAATCTTAGTTCCAACAAGAAAAAGGTCCACATCATAAATAGGTAGGTTGGTTGGTCATGTGAGCATGGAGTGAATGATTGGAATTGGTAAGAATTTGTAATCACAGAAATCAAACTAACAAACAAAAATAATTCCTTTTCAGATTAACAAGAAAAAATAATTCAAGAGCGAATTATACCTCAGAATGGGCCGTGTGAGCATTCTCACTCTATTATCTCTCTTTATCATATCACCTGTTTATGTTATGGTTCCGGCGCCGACCAGCCGAATACGACCCAAACCCCGGGAAACTACCGGACCAAATGAAGCAAATCGACTAGTTCAATGATTCCTTTGTTTCCTCACGTTTAAAGTTAATAAACGGCAATTTAGACTATTAATGTTTATTAAAAACAAACTCGAAATTACCCACCCAAATATTTCACATACATAAGTGTTGTCACTCCATGACTAGTGCCAATTTGGTCAACGAAGTACAAGTTACTTAAATAAGTGCTGAACTAATTAACCTGTAAAATAAATTCAAGTAAATCTACGTGTTAATCTATTGCGAATTGAATTTAGAACTAAAACATTGTTGCGTGTATGTGTGTTCGTGAAGCAAATGGATTTGAAAAACCTGACTTTTGTTCCACCACGTTGGTGGACCAGGTAGAATTAATAATAATATTTTCGATAAAATATAATTCTAGAAAGTTTTCGTCGATTGTGAATCTATTATTTTGATAATCAATTTCACAATTATATTTCTTTAAGAAGTCATAGGAAAAGAATTATCTACAACATGGAAAACATGTCAATAAAGATTGTTATTAACACTGACGTCGAGGTAGACATAACAAATAGTTCTAATAGGGTTTGAATTATTATCTATTCCCTTTAAGTTAATGGGCTGATCATAGAATCGTTCTCAATTAGTATTTAATTTAGAAGATTTTATTAAAGAAACATCTGCACCTGTATCATCAAGAAACGAAGTTGGTTCAATGAGCAGGCATGCAGATATATTAGTAAAAGTTGTTATACCTTTTTCGTTAATTACTGCAATTCGGCCTTTATTGTGTGTGTTTTCCTCGGCACGGCCGTCTACTGAAGGAGCGTTGGAGTTTAAATGATCGCCATTAGAATTGTGTTTTTGACTTTGTGATGTGGATAGATTACGATAATTATTGTTAACAGAAAATTGTTTCTTTCTCTCGTTGTTATATTGACGCTTTCGACACTCGCTAATATGATGCCCTATATTTTTGCAATATTCACAAATATTTTGATTAAAATTTTGTTGTTTTTTTTTTAATTTATTTTTTTAATTTATTCACCACCACAAAATAATACAGAATATAATAAAAATAAATCATACAGTTATACAAAATTGTAGCGAGATTCATGACTAAAATCATAAGAAAGTGAAGTAAATTGCCAGCAAGGAGGCACTACACATGCCCGTACACTGGCGTGGTGTATTAAGAAACTTAAAATAGCTTAAAAATTAGATTGAAATTTGGTAGTAAACATAGTTATCAATTTAAATTATTATGAAGCGTATAAAAGAAAAAGAAAGGAATGTTAATTTGGAATGTTATTTGTCTATAGATTTTTACACCAATTTTTTAGTAATGCTTTATTTTTTTTCAATTTAACACTGTTTAATGTTTTGAGCTAATCTGGTAGAGCATTAAATGTAGTAGTAGCTACATGTTTGTATCGGCATTTACCACTATTTAATTTGCAATTCGGTAATGAAATACTTTTGTTTCTAGTTACACTTTTACTGGTCAAATATTTTTCCTGTAATGGACTATATTCATAGGTTACACATTTAAATATGTAGTCTTGTTCTATTTTTAACGGTCTAATTTCAATTTTTACTTCTTCCAAATTTTTTTTAAAAATTATTTTAAGTAATCGCTTTTGTAAAGACTGTAGAGGACCCAGTACATTTTTATAAGCAGATCCCCAGACCAAGATGCCGTAAGTTGCTGTGTTGTGGAAAAGAGCATAATAAGCATTTAATAATTGACCAGTGTTTGGTAAATATCTAAGTCGATGAAAAACGTACAACAGGTATTTTGTTTTTTTTATAATGCTACTTATATGAATATCCCAACGTAATTTACTGTCTAACTTATGTCCTAGATAACCGATCTCAGTTTTCCTACTAATGTCAGTTCCATCAACTGTTACTAAAAGTCTAAGGGTACTGAGTCCTCATATTTACCAAAAGTCATGAAAGAAGTTTTTTTAATATTTGTTGCCAGTTTGTTCATATAGAACCAGTAAAATATTATTTCAAGTTTAGCTGTCATTACTTTATGCAAGTCAAACCAAGTGATTGAGCTACAAAGTACCGCTGTGTCGTCGGCAAAGCATGAAATTCCTTCTACCTGAGTAAGCAGAGAGTTTATGTATATAAGGAATAATAAGGGCCCAAGTATAGTACCTTGCGGCACTCCAATATTGACAATTTGATAGTCACTAGTAGTGCCATTTACTATTGTTTTTATGTGTCTGTTAAGCAGATAGTTTTTGAATAATTTCAGTGTAATTCCACATATTCCACATCCTTCCAGCTTACTTTCGTGCATCTATAAAAGCAGTCGCACATGGTCGTGACATATCAAGTTTTTTGTAAATATAGTCATTAAGTACAGCAACAGCATCAGTGCAGCCTTTATTTTTTTGAAATCCATACTGGTTATCCGATATTAATTTATTTACAGTTAAAAATTTGCATAGTCTATTGAATATTAGTTTCTCAAAAATCTTTGCAAAATTAGAAATCAGTGATATAGGTCTATAATTAGAGGTATTATGTTTGTCTCCTCCCTTGTGTACTGGCACAACATCTGCATATTTGAAGTGTTCAGGGAAATGTCCCATCTCTATACATTTATTAAATATCCTGCTTAGTGGATAAGCTAGATATCTTCCTAGCTTCCTAATAATACTAGCATGAGTCCTATCAACTCCACCTATTTTATCCTTCAATCAATTAATTATAGTAAGTGTCTCAGTTTCATTGCATGGTTCTAAGAATATAGTTTTATTATAGTGGATTTCTTTTTTAAGTTTTGGTTTTGTGATTGATACTGTTCACGGTCTCTAAACCTATGACATTAAAATATTTATTAAAAGCATTAGCAATTGAAAGTGGGTTTTCAATTCTTTGATTACCAGTTGCATCGTATATATAATCAATATTCTCGTTTATTTTTATTTTGGTATTTATTTTATCTTTTATAAAGGTCCATAATTTCTTAGTATCAGCTGTAGCTATTTTTTTACTTTCATATGCATTCTAAGCTTTGTGTAACAGTCTTTTTAGAGTCTTAGTGTAATTCTTATAGTTATAGAAATTCACTTTATTATTGATGTCATTTTTCCAAATTTTATATAACTTTTCTTTAGTTTTGCATGATTTTGCTATTCCACTAGTTATCCAAGTTTTTCTTATTTTATTATGTTTTTTATTAAGCGCACTCTGCGATTTACCTAAACAATTATTTACCTTATCAATTAGCATTCCAAGTAATAAATCAACATTATCATCTTCCATACCACCATCACTAACAAACCATTCTACCATACTAGCACTTTCATTAACTTAGTATGATCAACACTTAATATATTACTTTTCTTATCACAATTTATATCTAATTTACAGATTAAGGGAAAATGATCAGTTATTTTTTCATTTAACTTATAAATCGCTACATCTATACTAGACTTTACATAAATATGATCTATAAATGAACCCTCATTATCATTTGTACCTGTAGGCTTTGTTATTCCCAGAACTCCAGGGATATAGCCTTTTTCGAGGAAGTTAAACTGGTAATCATGTGAAAGAGACTCATCCACCAACAAATCAATATTCATATCTCCCATTATTTTATGATATCATTTATATCACTCTTTTGTAGAAATGCATCCAAATCCTGTACGAATTCAAAGTCCTTGTAATCAAAGCATCTATATATGCCTGATACTTTTATCTTGTAGTTTTCACACCAGAGTTGCACAGATATGACTTTTAATTTATTTATTTCTTCAATTTCAGTTTTGTGATTTATCCTGTCATTTACATATACGACTACCCCATCCGCTTTATTAATGAAACTTTCATTAACATATACTTTGTAGTGTTCAATGTTTAAAAAATTACTAGTACTCGTTGACAACCAAGCCTCTGTACACACTATAACATCTGGTTGCACCTTAAATTCATTTATAAGAACCTCAAGACCAAGTTTATTTGCACTAACACTTCTGATATTAACCATAAGAATTTGCAGACCCTCACAGTTTATACATCTTGAATACTCAGTTGCATTTTCACATTTATATTCTTCTTGTAATACTTCTTGGTAATCAATGCAATACATTATTTTTATGTATTGAAAAAATCCAAATTAGGTTGCAGTGGGTAATCCGTTTCTGTAATAACTCTACTGAGTAGTCTTTTGAAAGTTGCACATTTTTTAACTTCACTAGCCTTGTGATTGTCATTTAGAGATAAGCCATATCTTTCGTTTGCCTCCCTACAGAGAGTGCACTTAAAATTGTTTTGATTTCTAACTGTACATCGACTTGTTTCATGATCCTCGGCACATATTGCGCATCTTACTGGATTGTCACATTTATTTTTACTATGGAAATATTTACAGCACTTTTTACACCTTGATAGATTATACTCATCATAGATTTTGCATCTCTGCCACCCTATATATACAAAACCTTTAGCCATTAACGACAGGAATGCATTACCATTCACCTCAATTATTACACTAGTCAGTCCATTTGTGTTAGGTTTGAATATATGATTTATTTTGATGATTTATTATCTGACGTATTCACTTCTATGATCTTGAGTAGGGGATTCTTGTGCTTTTTCAAGTCAACTTTAGCATTTCTTATAATAGTTAGTTCATTTGCTAGATGCTCAACTTGTTCGTTAGTATCACATTGCAGTACTTTTGTTGTTTACTTTTTTCAGGAAATTGACCTTGACTTTATTTTTCCTTGGTTTTGTTTTGACCTGAGTTAATATTTCATCGGTTTCTTCATGCTTATCACTTTTAATTATTATTTCAGTCATCTTTTCTTTCGGTCTTGTATACATTTTATTATAATTGAAATTGGGAATACTGGTATGTCCTCTTACTGCATGAGCATAAGAGCTTTTCTGCCTTCTCAGTTCAATATGTTGTTCTAGGAGATTATTTTTGCTCTTCTGTTCCTATTTAGCTCTATCAATATAAGATTTTTTTTCTTTTAAATTATCTATTTCGGTTTGATTATTTTCATTAATATTTTCAATTTGATTTGACTTCAATTGATTTAATCTGTTTATTTCAGCCTTGAGGCATTGACTTTCTCTTTTGTAGTATTCTTTTCTCTCCTGTGCTGACAACAAATCATTATTGCATTTATCCAGTACATTTACTAATTTCCACACAATATCCTGAGATCCCTGATTTAATCTGATGTATTTTGCTAGTTTGGACGTTAGTTCATCATTGCACCCACAAATTACAAATATTCCACCAACTCCTTGTATTTTTTTTCTTTCTGCACAACTAATATGAAATACTGAACTACACAACAGGCAAACACAAACTCCCGATTTTTGTTTATCTTTGCAACACTTAAATGATATCGGAGACGGCAACGAACCTAGTTCTACATCTGCCGCCATTTTATTTATTTTGTTTTATTAGAATTATTATTATTTGATATTTTATGTGACAGGTGATTTATGTTATGGCTAGGTGTTGTTCTTTGATTGTGACCTTTATATCTACAATTAAATAATACGTGTCGTGGTTTATTACAAAAATATTTTTATACTTTTGAATTTCGTACTTAGATTTAAGTTCTTGTTCTTCACTTAATGCCATGCAATTGCGTCTGCTAACATTTTTGGTCTTAATGATTTGATAATTAAATTTAAATCCTTGTTTAATCCACTAATGAAAACGTTCAAGGCTTGATTTTTTAAAAATTCTACACAAGCATTCTTAGCAACATCAGTTAAATTTTCATCCAAGGTATTAATTAACATGATGTAGTAGTTTTCTATTTTGTTAGAATAACTAATTACATCCTCGTTATGATTTTGTTTACAAGAGTTAAGTTCTTATTGCCACTGTCCAACGGTATGTTTCTCTGAATACGCATCCAATAAATGTATTTTTAAAGTGTTCCAATCTTTAAAAACCCTATTTCTAGCAAGAGCCCTAGCACTATCAGTTAATTTTGTTTCAATAATGTGAAATACCGTATTTCAGATTGAACTAGTTTAATTGCCTTATCACAGCTATCGATAAATTCGTAAAGTTTCGGTTTAGTGTCATCGAATTTAATAACCATTTTTCTGCTAACTCTAAGGAAATACCACTATCACTATTAGAAGGTGTCGAAGGCATTGTCAAACGAATGTGCAAGAAATAGCGACACAAAAGTTTTATCACTTAGAAATGTACTGAATTTAAACAATCACTTACAGAAATACCAGGAGAAGATGCATAGCAGCAATGACGTGTAGGCTGTAGCTAATAATGTTGCAGGTTAGCTGGTAAAAATGTAGTAGCTTGTAGGTACAGATACAGTAGATTGTATGTAAAGATGTAATGGATTGTTGGTAAAGATGTAGTAGATTTGGGAAGATTAGCTATTGAATTCTTTCCCTAGGTTCGAAACGTCGTGGAAAGGGTCGGGGTCCTGGCTTCACAACGATGATTTGTAATAAAATGTGCGGAGGTTACCTTATAGCAGGTCTTAACGAAAATTCTCCTTTTCTCCCGAACTGGCCTTCTAGCACATCCCACTCCTGATAGCAATTTTTCTTTGATTTGTAATGAACCTCACGGGAAATAACAGTCCTTGGAAGTTTACTTATATACTAAGCAACACAAAAGGTTAACGAAAACTGATCAAAACAAGATTTAGAGGTTCTCACTTTGAGACTGTGGGACTGCGTCTGTCTTGGTTAAGGAAAAAAATTGATTTTATAACCTGATTCATATACATATACAAAAGTAAAAGAATAAACTGATAATAATGTTCACAATAGTAATCCATAGGAAAATTACTATTTCCCTAAGTTTGAAATAGATTATGAATTAATGTAACTGCTGAGATAAACTGTAAATGTTTACAATTCCAGCGAAAGCTACTATTTGAACATTATTACAGTGTCCACATATTTCTTAATAAATTAAATAAAATAGACAGCTATCTTAAGACAATACTTTTTGAATAAAAGTGGATATTACAATATATAGTTTGTTATTGAATAATAAAATACGTGTTGCTACTCATTGTATAAATTATAATCACTTCGTTAATAGAACTAATACACAATAAAAAAAGGTAAACGTTTAAATTCGTTGGAATATTTTGACAGAAACAATGTAATTAACGAACAACAAAACTTTATTATTAGAACCATAATAGGTGTTAGATTTGCAGTAAATACTTATAAATTA
>NW_020442426.1:665549-701002 GCF_000699045.2 Agrilus planipennis
CACTTGTTATTATTTTTGGCTAAATATGCTTTTAAATAAAGCATATTCTTAAATTTTAACGAGGCAGTTTAAATAATTTTGCAAATGGTACTGTACACTTTTGTCTAGTTCTTGCTCGATGATCGGTGTAGAAATGAGCTCCGCAGACAAATATGATTGAATTTGAAAACATGCTACGGCGCATCCTAATAAAAGGGAAGGGGCATATCACCAACTTCTTGAAACGAACAGTAATCGGGTATTTTGAGTATATGCGTCTGAGTGTTTGTCTGCGATCAAATGACGATAGATTAAATTATTTTCGAATTCGAATTTTATTTATGGTCACATCTGCAATCTCTTCTTATAAAATTATTATGTAATCTAGTAGATATAATTTACGTGTTTTTTTTTTACAAATTCGTAACTGAATTACATTGATAACAGGCACACGTTAGAAGTAGACAGCAGTAAAAAGTTTCCTCTAAGTTTATTGGTAACAATAAAATGCATTCAAAACAGCTGAACAATGAGACTAAAACGAATTGTTTTGGAAAATAATTACCCTAATATTTAAAAAGGCCGACTTTCGAGGCTAAGAATTCTTCGAGAAAACTATTTGGTGTAGTTTTTTTTTTATAATCTAACCCACATTCTGTAACTGAGTATTTTATCAGCTTTAAGAAATTATCAAGCCAAGTCTAAACGAAAACACTCCAGACAGCTCGTGCTATTGTTTTAATAATCAGTTAAAAACACCTTGAGTGGCTCAATTGGAATATATAAACTAGGTAAACCTTTGCTATTTTGTTTTTATACGTCCTTCCTTATCAAGAATCAACATGAAGATTCTTTTCACCTTACTTGTAGGTAAGGCAATTTCTTTATTTTTTTTTGTTGTTTGTGTCTAATAGAAATGTTATGACAATAATTTTGCTTCATTTTACTAAGTCGCTTTGATGGCTCTATTCCAATCTTTAAAAACCCTATTTCTAGCAAGAGCCCTAGCACTATCAGTTAATTTTGTTTCAATAATGTGAAATACCGTATTTCAGATTGAACTAGTTTAATTGCCTTATCACAGCTATCGATAAATTCGTAAAGTTTCGGTTTAGTGTCATCGAATTTAATAACCATTTTTCTGCTAACTCTAAGGAAATACCACTATCACTATTAGAAGGTGTCGAAGGCATTGTCAAACGAATGTGCAAGAAATAGCGACACAAAAGTTTTATCACTTAGAAATGTACTGAATTTAAACAATCACTTACAGAAATACCAGGAGAAGATGCATAGCAGCAATGACGTGTAGGCTGTAGCTAATAATGTTGCAGGTTAGCTGGTAAAAATGTAGTAGCTTGTAGGTACAGATACAGTAGATTGTATGTAAAGATGTAATGGATTGTTGGTAAAGATGTAGTAGATTTGGGAAGATGTAGTAGATTTGGTAAAGATGTACTAGATTTCGTAAAGACGTAGTAAATTTGGTAAAAACATAGTAGATTTGGTAAAGATGTAGTAGATTTGGTAATGATGTAGTAGATTTGGTAAAGACGTAGTAGATTTGGTAAAGATGTAGTAGATTTGGTAAAGATGTAGTAGATTTGGGAAGATTAGCTATTGAATTCTTTCCCTAGGTTCGAAACGTCGTGGAAAGGGTCGGGGTCCTGGCTTCACAACGATGATTTGTAATAAAATGTGCGGAGGTTACCTTATAGCAGGTCTTAACGAAAATTCTCCTTTTCTCCCGAACTGGCCTTCTAGCACATCCCACTCCTGATAGCAATTTTTCTTTGATTTGTAATGAACCTCACGGGAAATAACAGTCCTTGGAAGTTTACTTATATACTAAGCAACACAAAAGGTTAACGAAAACTGATCAAAACAAGATTTAGAGGTTCTCACTTTGAGACTGTAGGACTGCGTCTGTCTTGGTTAAGGAAAAAAATTGATTTTATAACCTGATTCATATACATATACAAAAGTAAAAGAATAAACTGATAATAATGTTCACAATAGTAATCCATAGGAAAATTACTATTTCCCTAAGTTTGAAATAGATTATGAATTAATGTAACTGCTGAGATAAACTGTAAATGTTTACAATTCCAGCGAAAGCTACTATTTGAACATTATTACAGTGTCCACATATTTCTTAATAAATTAAATAAAATAGACAGCTATCTTAAGACAATACTTTTTGAATAAAAGTGGATATTACAATATATAGTTTGTTATTGAATAATAAAATACGTGTTGCTACTCNTTCTCAATAATTCAAAGATTAAAAGTATTTTAAAATGAGATTATGTCAAGTGAACGAAAAAGTTCTTAAAAAGAGAGCCTAGAATCTTCTGATAAATATCGCCAATAAATCATAATTATTACCAATACTTTCTCAGAACACAAGGGTCTGCCCCGGTTTTCACATATAAACGGCGACATCATTGTAGTAATTGAAAGTTTGCTGGTTAGTCCATGAAACATACATTTTTAAATATTTAAACACGCAAATACAGCCCACACGTGTATTAGAAAATATACAAAAGCTCACAATCTTATCAAGATTGTTTTCCATGAACCCTGCCAGATCAGCGATTTTATATACAGGGTGGCCCAAAAACTATACAATTTCTGAATTATCTGGGTATACATTGTAGCAACATTTAGTGATGAAAATACTGCATATGGCCAACGGTGACAAAATATCTACAAAATATTTAGACAGTACAACTGTAGGGATAGATACACAGGAGCAAAAGGTTAGTACGCTTAGATTTGCAAGTGATATAGCAGTATTAGCATCCAGCAAGGAGGAGTTAGAGATAGCTTTAAATAAAGTGGATGCTGTCCTGACAAAACAGTACTGTATGAAAATAAACAACAGTAAAACAAAAATACTGTACGCAGGGGGAGAAAACGTAGGGAAAGAGCGAATATAAAGCCGATTTAAGAATTTATCTAGGAAGTCAGATAAGTCAGACCGAAAGGCGTAGTAGGGATATAAAGCAGAAGATAGCGCAGGGTCGCCTTCAACAAAAAGTCACTTCTATGCCCGCGAACGGTTAATTTACAAATTCGAAAACTTTTGTTAAAGGTGCATGTTTGGAGCGCGGCACTGTACGGGTGCGAAACATGGACAGTGGGCGCGGCGGAAAAGAAACGGTTAGAAGCGTTCGAAATGTAGTGCTACCGAATGATGAGGATACTGTTGATAGAGAAGGTTAGAAATGAAGAGGAATTAGAAAGAATAGGAGAACAGAGGATGTCAGTAAGAAATAGGCGAGATAGGTTAGTAGGATACCTTATCAGGCATGAAGGTCTAGTCAGAGACATATTAGAGGTAGAAACGGTAGTTAGGAGAGGTAGAGACAGACCTAGATTAGATTACTGTTCGCGGATAATTAAGGATATGGGTTGTTCTAGTTTTAGGGAAATACGAAGTTTAGCTCAGGAGAGGAGAGAGAAGACGCACGTGTCCAGCCAGTCTTAGGACTAACGATGAATCGATCTACCACGCCCACCCCTAAAATTACAAAATGTTATAACATCGGGTTTGTAGGCTTCTATTGCATTATTATCATGTAAAGTAGAAATTATCAGGACATTTTTATTTTTGTTTGTAACATAAGAATCGGGAACACAATTGCTAGCATATATATAGCCGAATATACTACTACACACGAGTCGATTTTTTAATTGAAGAAACTCAGGTAGTCTTTTCCGCTTGTTATTTCGAAGAGTGCCAGCTATGGTGAGTTTGTGGTTTACGAACAAATTGTTAGCAAGTAATAAGGAGGAGAAGTAATTGTCCATTGTCACATTCCGTCTCGACTTATCAATTGTGAATATACTAGACGTTTTACGTCACTGCAACCATCATTTGACAACTGATATTGGCGTTCTGGTTGCTTACCAGCATCAACCATTTCATCTATTGTAACGTATTCTCCAAAACTAAAATTTGAAGCGCGCGCCTTTACGAAGTAGTCAAAATTATCTCAAATAGGAGCTAAATTACCACATTTAGTTCTTTCATTAGCGTTATTTTTAACGTTAAATCGTAAAGTAAAATGACATAAAATCTTTGCTCTCATATTACAGCTACGAAATATTCTGGTACTGTACCATCGATACTTCACAACTGTGAAGCATTGAAGCGCTGAACCTTTTTGATTCCTAGCATGTCAGAAAAGTAGTAAAGTAAGCGGGGTTCTATATATGGGTCACGGCTCCCCAAATCTAGGCCATGGTCCATCCATCAACATATAACCAATTTTGGATCTTTAGAAGGTCTTTCTAGGTCATTCTTCATCTGAAGAGGTTAGACCATGCCCCTTTTGTCAACAATACCAGAAGCTCTTGTTGAAGACCCTCTGGAATTGTCCTAAAATGGGGGTGGAGCCTGTATTTATTTGAATTTCCCGCTTAAAGCTATTGTTTATTGAATTTTATTAAACAAGATGTCGCTAGAATACTGAGAAAACGTCGTTTTCTGTAAAAGTGTGTGTAATTTGCAGCTATTGTTTTTTTGTCTATTGAATTTTTTCAATAGATGTCCCAAGAATGTCGAAACAAAATGGAGCGTGGACAAGGCTATGCCAGTTTAAACTTGAATTTTCCCTCCAACATGAACTTTGGAAATAAAATTCTTTTATTGGTAAAATAACTGTACCGATGGTTCAACTCGTTTTATCAGCACTTTAAATCATAAACCAAACAGGTTATTTGCTCAAAGAAATAATTCATTTTGCTGACAATATTACTGTTTACTTACAAATGCGTTAATTCCAACTATATATGTACAAGCGGTTTATACTTACTCTTAGAAAATATGAGTAGAATTTTTTTTCTTTTCATGTTACCTGATGGATGACCGAACACACTAAACATTGTTCAATATTAATTTTTTCACATATCTAATATTTTAATAAAATAAAAGAGTTCAATCTTATCATGGTGTTTTATTTCATAATTTTATTAGAATGATCTGTTGAAGTATAAAATTGTTTTAATTAGCTTAAAATATATGTACTTATGGAAAGAAGATAATTGATATATGAACATTTATTAAATTATATTAATATTTAATCTATATATTTAGGGAAATAAAAAAAGACATGTCAATTTCTACTACAGACTTTTACATAAACAGGTAGTATGTATATATGCAAATATGAGTGTATGTGTTTACGTATTGAAAATAAAAAATTAACGTCAATTTCTTCTATAGACTTACACAAACAGGTATTATGTTTCTTAGCACGAAGGATGTGCTGTAATCAGCAGATAGTAATATGTATGCATTTACGTATGTATCTGTCTGCATGTACACAAAAAAAAAAAAAAAAAACCAATAGTTTACCACTTTACTTTTTCAATTATTATTATCTTACTAGATTTTTTAAAAAAGATTTTAATAATTTTACATTTTCTCTAGCACACTTTGGTATTTTATGTATAATATTATGTAAATAGCAAGGTGAATATAAGTAGTTATTTTTTAGGTTTTCAAATGACGGACATTGCAGATCTTCTAAGTTGATAATAATAATATTTTTATCATCCAAAATATCTTGAATCCATTTGACCTTCTCTTGACCCTTTACATAAATGGTTGTTGCATGATTTAACTGAAGTTGTATTTTCAGAACATGTCTTATCAGATTGTAATCAATTATTCCATCTTCCCACGATAATCCGTGAAAGTTCCTTTTCAACCAACGATTTTCACGTACGTATTTCGGTGATAGATATTGATATTGATGTGGCGGTTTAAATAAAAATACATTTATGTCTTCGTTCGAAAGATTGCAAACGGATACTTCTTTTGCGACAAATTGATTATTGTTTGTTTTAAAACCTTGTAAATCAACGATTACAGACCTTTTCATTATATTTTTAAAACCGTGCAAGCATGCATCACTAAACTGCTTTTGAACATTACTATCTACTACTGTACTTTTTGATATTGAAAACAGAGAATAATAATAATAATAAACACATAAAAATAGGTCACATGATACTGATACGAACCTATGACTAATTCTTATCAGCTGAGGGACCTTTTTCAGTAAAATAGGTGGTTGAAATGTGTTTATGTCCACTTTTTGTCTTGATATACTCTGTAAAATTGCAAGGAATACAACCCGTATCAGGTTCATCAGTTTCACCTTTACATTTAGGGCACCTGTATTTAATTTTAACGGGCATTTTTTTATAAAATACGCACAACACTTGTAAGTGGATAGTAATTTACAAACGCCGACGTTTTAGCAGCTACATCTTCAGCAGTTTCAAATTCTAATCGAATATCAACAGCACCGTTTTTAACTGTTTCACTTTGGTATGAGGAATCAATTACCGCTAGTGGTGCACGTTTCTTAAACAAATCTGATGTAAGCACGGGTTCAGCGCTGCTTTTATTTCAATAATACGACTGTTGAAATTTGCTATACATTTGGTATAAAATTGCAAATTGATTTTGCCGATAATTAACATTGATATTGTCATATGGATAAATTTCAGAGTTTAAATATAATTTGATAGACTTCAAACTGCAATGATCAAATTGCGAATTATCTGANTTTTCAAGGAAAGAGTAGTAAAAGAAATGAAAAGTCAAGTGGATCTATTAAAATTAAAGGTGTTTGCCCATCTCAATTCATTCATACTAATAAAGAATGCGTTTACGTTATATATAACTATCATTTTCCTGTCTACATTATCAATCATTAGTAGATTACTGCCCAGTTTATTTCTACTCCACAGATCAGAACGCTTGAGATCGTTTGAATTCGAATAAAAAGGCGGCAAGAGCAAGATCATAGACATGACTCAAAATTATTTCGCGCATGCGCAAGAGCTACGGAGTCTTGCGGTTTTTAGCGTCGCCTGCAATGTAGGAGTATTATATATATGTGTATACCATAAATAATGCAGAATTTGTCAAACAACTACAGTCAAAAGGACATCTCGTTGGGTTGGAAATGTTTTATTGAAGAGAAGATGAGTTGGAAGATCACATTACTGATTATTGCTTCGCCATTAGTTTTCTTAATACATTTTTTTAAATAAATTATCTACATGAGCAATTTCTGTTTATTTATTTCTAGCATTCAAAGTTTCATATCTATAGAGATCAGTTTTTTATGGTTTACATTTAACAGCCATATAATTTAGAATTGTTTACCCTTTGTGTATCTGTTATCTATGGTTGATGTGATTGATATAATAACCCTAAAGTTTTGAAGCCATCATAATAACGTTTTAAACATTTTTAAAATGGAAAAAGTTTATCCTTATTCTCAATTCCCTTCAAGTGAACCGTTTCCTTTGGAAGAATATTCTAAATCATTTCAAGATGATGTAAAGTTAGATGAGGAGCCTGGGGAAATTGATAACTTCAACGAAAGATTGATAATATTTGACTATTTGGGACTCCATTTACCCGCAAGTGAACAACAAAAAATTCAAAAAATGTGTGGGTAAGTTTAACAAATGCAGAAACTAAACATGCTGTTATAAATTTAGAGTATAATACGAACTTCTCTAATTAGTATAGAAAACTTGCAAAATGCCAATGATCCTGAACCTGAAAGCTTAAACGATTTTTCTGAAGATGTTTATATAACACTAAGAAATCCTACCCCTATAACTGCAGAAGCAAGAAAGTGTGAGGCTGTGAAAGTTAGAGAAGAAACACTAAAAACCATTGATCATTTCTATTATCGACGAATATGTGGAAAGGAATATGGAAATGCTAAATTGGTAAGTATTACTGTCTTAGTTCACTTCTAATGGATCAGTTAAAGTAAAACTTTTTTCAGAAACCAAACCCAATCAGTTTAGATGATTTAGTGCCGGGTTCAGATTATCTGGTTACAATAAAGATATTTAGACCATTTTTATTTCAATTCGAAACTAAAAATTTTTCAAACAAACTAAAAGCAGGCCAACAAATACAGGCCATTGGAGGTAACAGACTTAGTCAAATAAGAGATCTAATCATTTGTAGTCTGGACAAAAAACTATGTAAGGAAATTGAAGGCAGAAATATTGCAAAGGAGAACAAAGAAGAAGAAAACCCTTTGGTGAGTACATAAAACTTAAGCTTTGCAAAAATTGAGTATTCTATAGCAAAAATGGCATATTTTGGCTTGAACAGTGATTTAGTTTATAAAGAAAGTCCACAAAATAATAAAAGCAAAATAAAGATAAGGTGTGACCTATCTTAAATTGAGTATTCTATAGCAAAAATGGCATATTTTGGCTTGAACAGTGATTTAGTTTACAAAAAAAGTCCACAAAATAATAAAAAAATATAGATAAGGTGTGACCTGTCTTAACATACATAAATACCAACAATAATTCACTGAGCAGAGGAGCAACTAAACAATAAAATTCATAATCATCAGTTAGTTACAAATCCTAAATTGTAGCAATTGTATAGCAATTGTTTATCAAAAACTAACATCCATAGTAAATATGTATAAACATAAATAAATAAATTTATTCTACATATTAATCTACAGAAAGAATGATGCATAGATATACAAAATATATATGTATCCTGTAGCCCACTGAAGGTACAAGTACCTGTAGGCAGGGTTGGCATGAATGAATCATTTTGATTTAAATCATGATTTAAATCACGATTTAAATCAAATGATTTTTTAAATAAAAATCAATGATTTAATCAAAAATGTTTAATTTCACTTTCTTTCACAGAAATCAACATAAAAAAACAGATTTAGAAATTATAATTAAGTTACAAACTAGGATCATTTAAATCTGAGAAATCAATATCATTATTATAATATTTGAATAAAAAAACTAGTTTTCCAGCCTTTTCAATTCCCAGTCGGTTTCTTAATTTGCTCTGAACAATTCCAAAGGTGAAAAACACTCTTTCTACAGCAGCTGAAGAAGCTATCGCGCCAAACAATTGCTTCGCTACTGGAAAAATTTTTCACTGTTCCTCTTCACTAAATATATTTTTCTGTGACACCCACCACTCTAGTGGTGTCACATTTTTTACTATTTCTTCTGCGAACATCACACTTTAGAATGGTTTTGATTTTGACTTAAGCTTTACTATCAATGGTAGCAAAACTGAACCATCATAGTGATTTCGCGCTTCCTCCAACGCACTTTCTTCTTCATTTGTCAGTGTGAATTCTGTTTGGGTTGGGTCTAATAAAAATGCCAAAAAGTGACTGGGGGTCATTGCTTGCTTATATCTCTTTCGAAAATTCGACATTTGGCTACTATTTAAATCAGTTTCTTTAAATTTAGCTCCAAGCTGTTAAAGCAGCAGACAAATTTGCATTATTTCTTTGTAAAGTATCCAATGTAACAGATATTGGCTTCAAAATGATAAAATAATCTTCCACTGACCTTTTTACGACCATATTTTCAACTATTGCTTTAATAACAGGATCTATGACGTCCCTGTTCTCTTCACATATTTTTAGTAGCTTTTGCCACTCAGACACAAAGACTTCGAAACAATCAGTTACAGTATTCCAACGAATATCTGCATACTAATGCTTTCCCTCCTTCCGCTTTGTACAAGCTGTTAGCTGCATGATTGTTTCGGAAGTATTTTATTATTTGCACAACATGCTCCTTTATACTGCTAATTTCTAAATCTTTGGAAAGTAAGTTCAACAAGTGTGCAGAACAGCCGTATGTGATTATTGTATCACTATTTTTTAATTCCTTCCGCATTTTAGCCATGTTCGCAGCGTTGTCGGTAACAAAACTTGCAACATTACAATTATATTGAGATTTTAATCTTTCTATCAAACCCTCAGCAAGTTCAGCTAGGTATTCACCAGTGTGCGGCTTTCCTGTAGTGTCTATCGAGTCAAAAAGAATTACTTCAGATTGCTCCATCGTAATAGTGGCGCAAATAATCGGTTTATTGTGAACGTTAGACTACCCATCTATAGACATATTTACATAACTACCAGATAGATTAGAAAAACACCGTTATTTTTCTTTAAGGTATATTTGATCCAATAATTTGCCTGATATATGCTTCCGAGATGGTGGGATTTACCCTGGGCGTAATAACGAAATGGCTTTTTTTACTTCTCGATGTTCAATACTTCTGAATCTACAGTTTGTAGCAAACATGGCGGTCTATTGTTTCTTTTGTAGATTTTGGCGATGTTACTATAAAGGAGCTTAAGTTTGCAGATAGTTTCTTTTTTTTAAGAGACGTGCCGCGCAATCGTCGCCTTTTGCCGAAGAACTTGCAGATGAGCTAGGTTCGGAAAGTGAAGTCAATTCTGAAAAATATATTTTACTTATGATGTTATTTGTTACGCTGTTAGTACCATTAAAACAATCATGTCTACAGACATCAAGCAGTTAAAATTTCTCACTAATCATACTGTTGTCCACTGAGTGCGATCACCAAAACCATATAGAAAACTAGTTAGTATTCTTTAGTTTGTTTTGTGAATAATAACTTTAATAACTTACTTACAACTTCAACATCGTCACGAGATTCCGGAATATTATTTTTGCACTTTTTGTAATGTATTTTCATCCTCGCAACCAGACCTTAAATTTCTTTTTTACATTTGTTGCATATAGCCCGACAGCCAGTTTTGGTAGTACTTTTTTCTGTGAAATGTGCCCAAATCCCATCTCTTTGGCGAGGAATTTTATTTATAATAAATTGGTCACGCACGTATCACAGCAATAACAATAGTAAACAAAACTGAACAAATGAATGCTTGTTAGAACACTACACGGGGATTTCCGTTTTGCTTGGCAGTGATTTGTCAGACAGAAAGAAAATCCCCGCGCTGTGCCCGCGCAATCCCTTGAAGGTGAGTTCCGTTTTGCGCAAAAATATACTTAAATTAAATAATCAAACGAAAAAATCAAAAAAATCGTGGTTAATTAGAATTTTTTCAAAAAATCGCACTTTATTCGATTTTTTAAAAAAATCGCACTTTATTCGATTTTTTAAAAAAATCGCACTTTATTCGATTTTTTAAAAAAATGATTTTTTCCAACCCTGCCTGTAGGTGATGTAGATGAACTTAAAAAATTGTTTATACCTAAAGAGAACATAGGGAAAAATGAAAAGAGAAAATTATATTTCGTGCCAATATAACATTGCTTAACCAATTAAAAATAAAAAAAACCTGTTTGTAATACGCTGTATAAACTATAACTGCATAGAACATAAATACAATCAATTTAACAAAGTTAATAGTCCAGGTACGCACTTTTACTTCCTAATTAAGCTTATCCCAATTATGTTCAGTATTTTCCTAATGTTGGGACCATTCTGTTTGCTTACATTTACTTGCTTTCTTTGATATATTAAAAATTTTAGGTTGGCCTGGCGACATGCTTGTGATGTTTTTGACCAATAGAAAGCTTACATTTAGGTAGCGCTAAACGTATGTTTCTAGTTTTACTGTTTCAGTTTCTATATTCCACTTTTAGATCTTTATAAACATATAATGGTGATTCAAACTGATACATGCTCATAATCGTTAATAATCGTTTATTACTTCCAGTTAAATTTTAATGTTGCCTTTCTTTACTTATGTTTATAACTTTGAAGATTCTTTTATGTAATTGTGCTAATTGATTAATTGCATTGACATATGTCCCGCTCCGTGCCTAAATAGTGTAAATATTTACATTCTAAAAAAGAGCACAATATACTTTCATGATATTTTCTCTTCGTTAATCTATAGGAAACACACTAGATGCTTCAATTATTAATTAGATTAACTAAGTGCCATTCCCGTCGTAAATGCTGATTAATTTGTACTCCCATGTATTTGACATGTGAGCATTGGTAGTTTCAGTGTCGTATAAATTTACGCTGTAGTGTTTTGGTATAGACTCAGATAATTACCAAAAGTCAGAAGTTCAGTTTTGTTAATATTGGAGTCTAAATCATTCTTCTAGTACCAATTTATCATATTGATATTATCAGTCAGTTGCTTTTCTAAGGACCAGTTTTCTTTTCTACAAAGTAGTACTGCATTACTGTAGTTCTTAGACTTTCACGGCCGTCAAATATCGATGCGGTGTTTTCTTCCGGGCTTTTTGGCCGTGGTCCGTGGAATTTTTACCATTTCCATGCGTTTCGCCGTTCTTTGCTGACGGCATCTTCATTGGTGACTGGGCAGGTGCTGAGTCGTAACTTCAGCCATCGATAGTACTGTATTATCTGCATATGCTATTATCTCACGCGTAAAATATAGTATGTCATTGATGTATAAAATAAAAGTAATGGTTCAAGGGTAGTTTCCTGCGGCACTCCTATCGTGATGTTATTGTACTCACTCTGCTTTCCTTCCTTTATTCTTTGTTTTTATTTTTTTTTTTTCATTAGATATGACTTGATCAGTTTTCCAACCTTACCATCAAATCCCATGAGTTTGAGTTTTTCTGTAATTCGTTTGTGCTCTTGAAAAAAAAAGTCGTATAGGTAATCATGTGGTGGCCTTATGTATATTATTCTTTCAAAAACCTTTGCCATATTTGAGATCAAGGATATAGGTCTGTAGGTTGTTCATTATTGCACAATCACCAGTTTTATTGACCGGTATTACATCTTCAGATGATCTGGTTATATTCCAACTATGATACATTTATTTATTATAGTGTATTCAAGACGGACAGCTATGAAGTTTGCAATGCTTCTCAGAACCCAGAACTGAAGCCCATCTACTCCGCCCGATTAGTTTTTTAAACCTTTTATTACACCCTTTATTTCTTCACTAGTATATGGACAAATATGAATGGACTTATCGTCAGATAAACTTTTTATGTGGGGTATTTGGATAATACCTTAAAGTCGTCCTTAAAGTAATCCTACAAGTCATTGAATTTTTCAGTCATCAGAGACTTGCCTGTGATCTTATTCTTTGATTTTTTCAATTCTATTGTTTTTTTACTAATACATTGTTTAATTTTGCTTTAATTGTTTTCCACATACTCCTACTATCCGCACTACCTAATTGAGTTTTGTGTGCTTTATTTTTTCTTTTTTAATTAATTTTCTGAATTTGTCGTTGCAAACTATGTATTGTGATTTTTTGTCTAATTGTAAATTTTCTAAGTCTTTTCCATCTTTTGTTGCTTTTCAATATTAATCATAAGTTTAATTAGACTATCAGTAATCCACGACTTTCTGGGCCTCTCCGTCTCTGTTTGTCTTGGTATCGAATTCCTTATAGTTATTTTAATATTTTGAACAAATTTATCTGTAGCTTCGTTAACATCTTGCTCCATCAATATCATGTCCAGTAAATGATTGACATAAAATTAAGCTTTTCAAATTCATTATAGTTTTTGTTGGAATGTGATCTGTACACGATCCTATTCTAATTAGTTCTAATCTAGTGAAAGGCACATAACCTTCCTCTAGGTAGTCAATAGAATATTTATTTGATAGATCATCACAGTTAATTAAATCAATATCTACATCTCCAAAAATTATGTGATTTTCACACTTCCTTCCAAATGTCTTAGAATCCTCACACTATTGTTTTTTTTTTTGTAAATTAAAGGCTGTGTTGATCCCATTTCATATTGCAGTCGATAAATATCCCTGGATATTTGTAACTATCAACCGTTTCAATCATACTATCAGATATTTTAATGTCTATAGTTGGGGGAACACTGTCACAGTAAGCAATAAAAGTGATGTACACTGTTTTGTCAACGTTTAGGGAGAAATCATTTGAGGAGGTCCATTGGGACACTTCTTGTAGGTATCTTTTCATTTTATCTTCAGCTTGTTTCCATGTACCACCTTCACTTATTACTGCTTTTCCGTCTGCAAAGGAAATTATATCGAGCAGGTCATTTATATAAATTAGGAATATGAGAGGCTCCAATATAGTACCCTGAGGTACGCCCATATGTGTAGGGAGACTGTCACTTCTAATATTGTATAATTTAACAATCTGTTTTTGCTTGTATAACTAATCATCAATGAGAAGTAACGATTGTCCTCTTACACCATATCTTTCTAACTTATCCAAGAGCTTTCTGCAATTGACGATGCCTTGACTTAGCCAAGACTAGGAAAGTGACAACATTTCTAGTTTTATCCATGTTATTGTATAAAATTTTTCTTATGTAAGTCAGTGCATCTTTGGTTCCCTAATTAAACTAAATATGCCTGTAGTTGGTCGCATGATATCTGTCACAAGATTTGTAAATCGACATGAAGCTTTCTATGCACATATTAAAGATACGTGCAAGATAAGTTGAAATGTAATCTCCTATTGTTTTAAGAGCTTTCTTATTAATGTCATCCATACCACCTGTTTTATCTTCCATATTATTTATTATGTCAGAAATTTTCTGTGTATTGGTTGTGCTATTTCTTCAGGCCTTTTCCGTTGTTTATGAAATAGTCAACGTTTTTGGATTTTGTATTGTTAATATTCTTAATTTTGCAGTTAATTTTTCCCATACTTTTTTCTTATTATCTACTGTAGAAAGGAAATCATTTTTCTCATATATATTTATAGCGTTACTTATGATTTTATCTCTAATTGTTTGACATAGCCTTTGTATTCTTTTTTATGTATATCGTTATTCGGTGCCTTTTCCATTTATTGTATAGCTTTTCTTTATGTTAGTACGACTTAATTATTCCCTTAGTAATCAGTAGTGTGCTTTTCCTGTTCTTTTTTTTTGTAATGGTTACATTAATAATACTACTTTTTATTATGCTAATCAGTGATTCTAAATCTGCGGTTGGATCTAGGATTTTATATATACTGATGAGGGTGGTTCTTATTCCTAAGAAAAAAAGTTTCTTTAATTTCACTTAATTTTATTAAGAAACTATTTCAGTATTTTTTTTTAATTTTTAAATAACATTTAAGGGTTGGTACTAAGGGTTGAATTTGAAATAAATGCTCGTAATCTCTACATTTGTTGAGTTCTTTTATTTATAAATCTGAACACACGAAACATAAAATTATTGACTAATTAAGAAGACACATGTAAGTAATTGAATCATTTATTTCTAAGAAACAAAGATTGATTTGTTTGTATTAGGGTACTTATTCCTATACTCTTTCCCCAATAAAAGCAAATACTGCCTTTGTTCTTCATTGGTTGTAATCATGTAATCAATTTATTGTATTCCTTCATTAAAGCAACATCACGCTTAACTATGTCGTTCACAACTCGCATAGAATGAACAGTTTTTTTGGCAGCTACGTAATCAGCGTCTTCGTTCTAAGTTTTCACCTCTTTATGGAAGTGACCAAGTTTTATATAATTTTTTCGTGGCTATGCGTGACACCAATGTTTAATCTTTTTGAACAATCTTTTGTGCCTTCAATTTTTAGTACTTCTACCATTTTCTTCTTCTTTTGAACCGAAAAGTAGTATAGCTATAGAGATTCTGTGACAGTTCGATGGCCTGTCCATCCTCAGTTCCTTGCCATACCTTCTAATGGCACCTTGGAGGTCATTCTTCAGTTGAAGAAGTTCTTAAGAGCCTCTGGATTGTCCTCATGGTGGGCGGAGCCTGAAGAATGACCTCTAAGACACGTTGAAGGTCATTCTTCAGCTGACGAAGTTCTTAAGAGCCTCTGGATTGACCTCATAGTGGGCGGAGCCTGTATGTGTGAGTGTGTGTATGAATATGAATGTATGTACTGTTGGGATTCGACTATTATAATTATTATTATGATTACTCTGTAAACTATGACGTAAAGATAAGTCTTTATTTACATTATAAATGTATATATACCCCAGAACTGCTGACCTAGGGTAGTTCAACATTAACTCCTTTAGAATAAACTACGTTCCAATTAACGCCTGTTTATTTTATTTAAAACAAAAACGTTGTGTCCATTACAACTTAGTGTTTTTGCTCATAAATAATTAAATGTTATAATTTTAAAACATTATCAACATTATAATTCAGTATTTTGAAATTTAATAACTTTAATATTTGGTATTAACAGCTACCAAATAAAATTTAGTCGTCATGCGTGCCCGTGAACATTTCGTTTCGAACCCGAAATCACAGGACGTAACAGTACATGTATGTGCGTGTGTGCGTGTGTGTGTGTGTGTGTGTGTGTGTGTGTGTGTGTGTGTGTGTGTGTGTGTGTGTGTGTGTGTGTGTGTGTGTGTGTGTGTGTGTGTGTGTGTGTGTGTGTGTGTGTGTGTGTGTGTGTGTGTGTGTGTGTGTGTGTGTGTGTGTGTGTGTGTGTGTGTGTGTGTGTGTGTGTGTGTGTGTGTGTGTGTGTGTGTGTGTGTGTGTGTGTGTGTGTGTGTGTGTGTGTGTGTGTGTGTGTGTGTGTGTGTGTGTGTGTGTGTGTGTGTGTGTGTGTGTGTGTGTGTGTGTGTGTGTGTGTGTGTGTGTGTGTGTGTGTGTGTGTGTGTGTGTGTGTGTGTGTGTGTGTGTGTGTGTGTGTGTGTGTGTGTGTGTGTGTGTGTGTGTGTGTGTGTGTGTGTGTGTGTGTGTGTGTGTGTGTGTGTGTGTGTGTGTGTGTGTGTGTGTGTGTGTGTGTGTGTGTGTGTGTGTGTGTGTGTGTGTGTGTGTGTGTGTGTGTGTGTGTGTGTGTGTGTGTGTGTGTGTGTGTGTGTGTGTGTGTGTGTGTGTGTGTGTGTGTGTGTGTGTGTGTGTGTGTGTGTGTGTGTGTGTGTGTGTGTGTGTGTGTGTGTGTGTGTGTGTGTGTGTGTGTGTGTGTGTGTGTGTGTGTGTGTGTGTGTGTGTGTGTGTGTGTGTGTGTGTGTGTGTGTGTGTGTGTGTGTGTGTGTGTGTGTGTGTGTGTGTGTGTGTGTGTGTGTGTGTGTGTGTGTGTGTGTGTGTGTGTGTGTGTGTGTGTGTGTGTGTGTGTGTGTGTGTGTGTGTGTGTGTGTGTGTGTGTGTGTGTGTGTGTGTGTGTGTGTGTGTGTGTGTGTGTGTGTGTGTGTGTGTGTGTGTGTGTGTGTGTGTGTGTGTGTGTGTGTGTGTGTGTGTGTGTGTGTGTGTGTGTGTGTGTGTGTGTGTGTGTGTGTGTGTGTGTGTGTGTGTGTGTGTGTGTGTGTGTGTGTGTGTGTGTGTGTGTGTGTGTGTGTGTGTGTGTGTGTGTGTGTGTGTGTGTGTGTGTGTGTGTGTGTGTGTGTGTGTGTGTGTGTGTGTGTGTGTGTGTGTGTGTGTGTGTGTGTGTGTGTGTGTGTGTGTGTGTGTGTGTGTGTGTGTGTGTGTGTGTGTGTGTGTGTGTGTGTGTGTGTGTGTGTGTGTGTGTGTGTGTGTGTGTGTGTGTGTGTGTGTGTGTGTGTGTGTGTGTGTGTGTGTGTGTGTGTGTGTGTGTGTGTGTGTGTGTGTGTGTGTGTGTGTGTGTGTGTGTGTGTGTGTGTGTGTGTGTGTGTGTGTGTGTGTGTGTGTGTGTGTGTGTGTGTGTGTGTGTGTGTGTGTGTGTGTGTGTGTGTGTGTGTGTGTGTGTGTGTGTGTGTGTGTGTGTGTGTGTGTGTGTGTGTGTGTGTGTGTGTGTGTGTGTGTGTGTGTGTGTGTGTGTGTGTGTGTGTGTGTGTGTGTGTGTGTGTGTGTGTGTGTGTGTGTGTGTGTGTGTGTGTGTGTGTGTGTGTGTGTGTGTGTGTGTGTGTGTGTGTGTGTGTGTGTGTGTGTGTGTGTGTGTGTGTGTGTGTGTGTGTGTGTGTGTGTGTGTGTGTGTGTGTGTGTGTGTGTGTGTGTGTGTGTGTGTGTGTGTGTGTGTGTGTGTGTGTGTGTGTGTGTGTGTGTGTGTGTGTGTGTGTGTGTGTGTGTGTGTGTGTGTGTGTGTGTGTGTGTGTGTGTGTGTGTGTGTGTGTGTGTGTGTGTGTGTGTGTGTGTGTGTGTGTGTGTGTGTGTGTGTGTGTGTGTGTGTGTGTGTGTGTGTGTGTGTGTGTGTGTGTGTGTGTGTGTGTGTGTGTGTGTGTGTGTGTGTGTGTGTGTGTGTGTGTGTGTGTGTGTGTGTGTGTGTGTGTGTGTGTGTGTGTGTGTGTGTGTGTGTGTGTGTGTGTGTGTGTGTGTGTGTGTGTGTGTGTGTGTGTGTGTGTGTGTGTGTGTGTGTGTGTGTGTGTGTGTGTGTGTGTGTGTGTGTGTGTGTGTGTGTGTGTGTGTGTGTGTGTGTGTGTGTGTGTGTGTGTGTGTGTGTGTGTGTGTGTGTGTGTGTGTGTGTGTGTGTGTGTGTGTGTGTGTGTGTGTGTGTGTGTGTGTGTGTGTGTGTGTGTGTGTGTGTGTGTGTGTGTGTGTGTGTGTGTGTGTGTGTGTGTGTGTGTGTGTGTGTGTGTGTGTGTGTGTGTGTGTGTGTGTGTGTGTGTGTGTGTGTGTGTGTGTGTGTGTGTGTGTGTGTGTGTGTGTGTGTGTGTGTGTGTGTGTGTGTGTGTGTGTGTGTGTGTGTGTGTGTGTGTGTGTGTGTGTGTGTGTGTGTGTGTGTGTGTGTGTGTGTGTGTGTGTGTGTGTGTGTGTGTGTGTGTGTGTGTGTGTGTGTGTGTGTGTGTGTGTGTGTGTGTGTGTGTGTGTGTGTGTGTGTGTGTGTGTGTGTGTGTGTGTGTGTGTGTGTGTGTGTGTGTGTGTGTGTGTGTGTGTGTGTGTGTGTGTGTGTGTGTGTGTGTGTGTGTGTGTGTGTGTGTGTGTGTGTGTGTGTGTGTGTGTGTGTGTGTGTGTGTGTGTGTGTGTGTGTGTGTGTGTGTGTGTGTGTGTGTGTGTGTGTGTGTGTGTGTGTGTGTGTGTGTGTGTGTGTGTGTGTGTGTGTGTGTGTGTGTGTGTGTGTGTGTGTGTGTGTGTGTGTGTGTGTGTGTGTGTGTGTGTGTGTGTGTGTGTGTGTGTGTGTGTGTGTGTGTGTGTGTGTGTGTGTGTGTGTGTGTGTGTGTGTGTGTGTGTGTGTGTGTGTGTGTGTGTGTGTGTGTGTGTGTGTGTGTGTGTGTGTGTGTGTGTGTGTGTGTGTGTGTGTGTGTGTGTGTGTGTGTGTGTGTGTGTGTGTGTGTGTGTGTGTGTGTGTGTGTGTGTGTGTGTGTGTGTGTGTGTGTGTGTGTGTGTGTGTGTGTGTGTGTGTGTGTGTGTGTGTGTGTGTGTGTGTGTGTGTGTGTGTGTGTGTGTGTGTGTGTGTGTGTGTGTGTGTGTGTGTGTGAGTGTGAGTGTGAGTGTGAGGGTGAGGGTGAGTGTGAGTGTGAGTGTGAGTGTCTGCGTATGTGTGTACGTACCGTGTTGTTTGTAAAGCATCCTAAGCCACCTTGATCGAATTATAAGTATAATTGGCGGCTATCTGCTGTGTATGTATGTACGTGTATGTGTATGCATGTGTACCATGAGAGTAGTTGTAATGAAAGAGGCTTTTGTTTTTCGTTTACCTCATCGTTAATTAATGTAATTAATAATATTTATTGACCTTAAATGTTACATATTTAACAAGACGAAAGGTCACAAAACAGGACTGAGCCTGCATAGATTTACTTTGAATACTTTGTGACGTAATTGAACTTGAGTCTTTTGAATTTTTGTGTAGATAAGAGAAAACGACACAAAATAGGACTGAACCTGCATAGATTTACTGAGAGTTTGTGTTTGCAATGCATCCTAAGCGACCTTGATCGAATTATAAGCTTAATTGGCGGCTATCTGCTGTGTATGAATGTGTACCATGAGAGTAGTTATAATGAAACAGGCTTTTGTTTTTCGTTTACCTCAACACTAATGAATGTAATTAATAATATTTGTTGACCTTGAATGTTACATATTAAAAAAAATAATATTTTTTCAAACATTATTCCAATTAATAAATTTCATATGAACAAGAAAATCAACATCTTACTGCTACATATTGTCATATTTGTTGTAAACCATTTAGTAGTGAACATATTAAAGTAAAGGATCACTGTCATTTAAGAGGAAATTATAGAGGTCCAGCGCATTCAAATTGTAACTTAAATTATAGGAATAATCATACAATACCTGTAATTTTTCACAATTTATCCGGATATGACAGTCATTTCATAATTAAAGCTTTAAGCGTAAAAATAAAAGGTAATATTTCTTTATTGCCGGTTCATAAAGAGAAGTATATTTCATTCACAAAATATATAGAAAAAACTAATGTAAGTTTTAGATTTTTAGATTCTTTTCGTTTTATGGCTAGCAGCTTAGATAAATTATCATCTTATTTAGAAAAGAAACAAAAAATTATCACAAGGAAGTATTACCAAAATGATGAAGAATTTGAATTAGTTCAGCGTAAGGGAGTTTTTCCGTATGAATATCTAGACTGTTGGGAAAAATTACAAGATATTAAATTACCACCTCGAGAATGTTTTTATAGTTCAATTTATGATTGTAACATTTCTCAAACGGAATACGATCATGCATGTAATGTGTGGAAGACATTCAAAATTAATAATTTGCAAGAGTATGCGGAATTATATCTAAAAACAGATGTGCTATTGCTTGCTGATATATTTGAAAATTTTAGATCAACATGTTGGACAACATATAAATTAGATAGTTTACATTATTATACTGCACCAGGTCTTGCTTTTGATAGTATGTTAAAAATAACAGAAATTGAATTAGAACTATTAACCGATATAGATATGATAATGTTTATAGAACGAGGTATAAGAGGGGGAATATCACAATGTTGTAATCGCTACGGAAAAGCAAACAATAAATATATGGTAGATGAATTTAATCCTAACGAACCTACATCATATTTAATGTATTACGACGTAAACAATTTGTATGGTTATGCAATGAGTTTTCCACTACCTGAAGGAAAATTTGAATGGGTCCATGACATTTACTCAATTAATATTGATGACATTAATGATAATAATGAATACGGTTACATATTTGAAGTCGATATACATTATCCAGATGCATTACACGAAACACACAAAGATTTACCGTTACTTCCTGAACATTTAGTCCCACCTACATCTAGCTCAAAGACACCTAAACTGTTAACAACACTTTTTGATAAGAAAAAATATATCATTCACTATAAAAATTTAAAACAAGCATTAAGCTTAGGTATTAAACTTGAAAAAATTCATAGAGTACTAAAATTTAAACAATCTCCGTGGTTAAAAAAATTTGTTGATTTAAATACGAATTTACGGAAAGCTAGTAAAAATGAATTCGAAAAAAACTTTTACAAACTTATGAATAACTCAGTATTTGGTAAAACAATGGAAAACGTACGAAAATATAGAGACGTTAAATTAGTAACGAAATGGACAGGAAGATATGGTGCTAATTTTTACATTTCTAAACCAAATTTCCATAGTTGTACTATATTCAATGAAAATATGATTATAATAGAGATGGAACGATTAAATATTAAATTCAATAAACCAATTTACGTAGGATTTTGTATTCTTGACATTTCGAAAACTGTACTGTATGACTTTCATTATAATTACATTCAAAATAAATTTTCTAATTCTGCTAAACTTCTCTATACTGATACAGATTCACTCATATATCAATTCTTTGTCGATGATATATACCATCACATAAAATGTGATTTACATAAATTTGATACATCAGACTTTTCACAAGATAATGAATACAATATACCTTTAACGAATAAAAAAGTAATGGGTTTAATGAAAGATGAAAACAATGGTAAAATCTTTTCTGAATTCATTGGACTCAGATCGAAAATGTATGCAATCAGACTTTTTAACAAAGAAAATAATAATGCAGATATTACGAAAAAAATTAAAGGAATAGCAAAGGCAACAATTAGAGGAATCACTTTTAATGATTATTATGAATGTTTATTCCATAATCAAATCATAAAGGCCAATCAAAATTTAATTATTTCTAAAAAACAACGTTTATACAGTAAAACAAAGAAAGGTCGCACTTAGCCCATATGATGACAAGAGAATAATAAATACTTTAACAACGGATACGTATCCGTGGGGATATAAATAACGTTTAAAATAGACTGTTTTAAATATTAAACGTAATTACAAACACATTAATTACTAATTTTGTTGCAGTAAAAGTTTATTATTTATAATTTTACTAACAATAATGTTTTATTTTTAAAAGAGAATAATAAATACTTTAACAACGGATACCTATCCATGGCGATATAAATAACGTTTAAAATAGACTGTTTTAAATATTCAACGTAATTACAAACACATTAATTACTAATTTTGTTGCAGTAAAAGTTTATTATTTATAATTTTACTAACAATAATGTTTTATTTTTAAAAGAAATTAGCATAGTTATAAGTTTATTATATATTATTTAAGATGTTATTTACATTTAACTACTCGTACATATTACTACATATACAAATAAAAGTACTTCTTCGTTTAATGTGTTTTATTATGACCTCCAAGGTGCCATTGGAGGGCATGGTAGGGAACTGAGGATGGACAGGCCATCGAACTGTCACATAATCCCTATAGCTATACTACTCTGAAAGTTTGTTATTAAAAAATGCAAACTAAACCAGCTCTTCCGACAAATACCAAAAGTGATCCAGTTTTTTTTTCAGCGCAACAGTAATCATTTTTGTTTATACTTTCAAAGATCTTTTAATAATTTTATATCATTTCTTGATGACCATCCGGAAGAGGCTGGAAAACTATATTTTGTAGGTATAGATTATCACCGTGAAAATGCATATTTCTCTTCCTTCGTTAGTTTAAGTTGGTGTTTGAGACAAACCTTTCGGCAACGGTGTGTGCTTCCTGATTCGGTACCGCATGTGTTCCGGGCAATCTGCTAAAGTAATCTATGACTATCCGTTACCGACTGCGATTCTCTTAAATGGCGCTCCCACCTTGTACTGCTGCATTTGTCCACCACCCTTTGTCTTCGGTCTTATACTGGCGGGGAGTAGTATATATATAGCGGTTCTGGACTAGAGTGGGGATGACTATATATAGCAATAATTCAAGGTGGCGGCGTGGTTGATGTTTTTGCTTATTTCTGATTAGTTGTTGTTTTAAACGGGGCCAAGGAGATTTGGCCTACTAATGAGCGCACTACAGAGAGAAAATTGTTGAAACAAAATGGCGTCGTTGGCCATTTACACAGAGAAAAAATGTGACACTGATAAAAAAATTAATTGGTTTTTGATTGTGATTATAACGATGGCGGAAGGCGATAAAAATTATTTCTTGTTCTAAATTAATGTTATCAGACGATACAGTTAGCTATGCGTATTAATGCTTAAAAAATGACGGGACAAGTAGATTTGGCGGACAAATAAACGTACTACGGTGGCGTCGGCCATGCATACACAAAGAAAAAATGACACCCATAAAAAAATTAATTGGTTGTTCTTGCTGGTGATGTTAATGAATGAAAAGCAATTAGAGAAATAAAGAAGAAATGCTCACCAGTTGTAGACAACTTGGTCTTGTGATATTCGGTTTGGATTTTTACCTTTTTATTTTGCTTTTTTTTTTTGATCGGCATTCATGTATTATTTTTTAGTGACCGACCGAAGACTCGGTTTCGATAAGTTTCGGCAAAAAATAATTTAGTTTTGGCACCAGTTTCGGTTTTGGTAGAAAATTTATCGAACCTTCGGCTGCTACGAAATTGCGTTCGTGAATTACCCATGTCACTCAATTGACTTCTGGAGAGTTCGTAGGAGTAATATCGAAAGAAATAATTTATTTCAAATAACTAATTATTTTTCCTCATTCAATTATTGTTTTTTTATTTCATTTAACACGTTTGAATTGTTCAACAACAAATTTCAGTAAACCATAGATTTTTAACATATGTGAGAAAGTTTCCGTTTCGGATTCGGTTTCGGTCGAAATTGAAAAGGATACCGATGATTTGAAGGTTTCGGTAGAAAGTCCTGTTTCGGTTGAACGCTAATTATTTTCGTGTTCACGTTTTTATATTACGATATGCAAAAAGTAATTTTTAATTATCCGATAATTTTGATAAAGTGTAAATATTTAAGCCGTTACCATTCATATAACATTTACGTATTCATTCTTGTTATTAATGTGTTCATACGCAAATATTATTTCAGATATTGAATTAATTCTGAAAAATGTAAATTATAATTAGCGTAATTACGCAAATTGTCTCGTGAGTAGTTATAGAAGGTTTCTAGCTCAGAGTGGGGATAGGAATGGGAATGATTAAGTACGGTAATAATTGAAGGCGTCAGTTTCACAGCTGTACCCATTTCTAAATCCCGATTGGTATGGTGATAAGATGTTTGTTTCTTCCACATATTCCTTAATTTGCTTATAGAGTGTTTTTTCTACTACTACTGCTATAAATATACAACCAACTTCTTCAAATACATTTTTTATGGTTTGTATTTCAATATCGTCAGGGCTACTTTTATTTTGTGGAATTTATGGAAAATATTATTTCTCTTAGTTCATTAATTTCCAGTGGTCGAAAAGAAAATAATTGAGTTTGTATTTGATCCAAGCTTATGTCTGTTGTTTTTTTTGGTATACTCTTTAACAGTTATACAATACTTTCAATGAAATATTTATTGAAACTTTCTGCTATTTCTTGTTTGTAATAATTAATTTATTTCTTCAATTTGTATAGTATCATCAGGTAATGTTTGCACAGGTAAAGTTGATACTATAGCCTTATGATAACTAAAATACGAAATATATATATTCCAGATTCTATATTTTGAACTTAACGTATAAAAATAGCATCAATTGTAGTCCGTGATTTTGTTGTCGCGACATTCGGATTGTTGTTCATATACAAATTAAATTTTTCACGAAGAAAGTTTACTAATGGTATTGAATCATCAGTAGCAAAATTTACATTAAAATCACCACTCAAACTTAATTGTACTTTATCTTTGCCTCTACCATCTACCTGACTATCTGCTAAATAATGATTGTTGTTATATAAACATTTACTGTACTACACTTGTAATATAACTGCACAGATATAACTAAAAAATTATTTTAACACTATACAGTCAAACCTGGATAAGTGAGAGCTGAAGGGACCGCGATCTGTTTTTCTCTTCTAGAGATTTCTCACCAACCCCAGTTTCTAGCTTACAGAGTTACAGGACGAATCTGTCTAACCTATAGAAGTCTATAAAAATACTGTAAATATGTACGTAATTAGACCCAAAATAAGTACATATTATATATTTATTGAAATAATAGCTAAACAAATGTTTAATATACATAATCTTATAACAACATTTACCTAAAAAAATCTGTTAATTTCGTTTGCGATTCTGTATTTATATTTTGTGTATGTTTTTCAAGTTCGTAAATTTTATCAAATATGGTTTGATCAACCACCGCATATTCATAAAACTTGTGAAGCGTCTCTAATGCCATTAAAGCTTCTCATTTTTTTGGAATCTCTCTATCGAAAATGTATGATTGGCGGTCTTCATCTTCACTGTCATTTTTGTCAGTACACGTGCTGACACAGTTTTCAACGATATCGTCGTCGGTACGACGTCAATCTGTACGAAGTCTTCAAAGGTTGGCGTTGACACATTACTAGTGGTATCGTGGTACACGAGCTTGGCTCACACATCATTGCTAGGTCCAACTTTAAGCTCATTTTTAAGTTCAGCCTTATTGTGCTTTGTCAGAATGTCTTGTTCAGCTGGACCTATACTGAACCCAGCATGCAACATCACTTACTGTGTATCATGCTCTTCTTGCGAATTTCTTAGCCAAAACTACATTAATTTCAGGGCTAATGTTTTCTTCCAACCAGGTAAGCGTATGCTTTACTACTTCTCTGCGATAAATCCGTTTGAATATGTGAATAGTACCTTGATCTAAAGGTTAAAGCTTACTGGTGGTATTGGCAGACAAAAATTTAACTGTGACATTTGTAAGTGTTGGTAAGTTCGTATGTGCAGTACAGTTGCCAATAAAAAGCACAATTTTTTTTTCGCTTGTTCTTCATTTGCTTGTCAACTCTTTTTAACCAATCTTTGACCAATTCCTTAGTCATCCAAGCTTTTGTATTACTCGCATTATCAACGGGTAGAGTCTTGACATCTTTAAATCATCTTGGTCGCTTAGATTTCCCAATGATTAGAAGTGGGAGTTTGTCTATACCGATCATGTTAATACGTTGAAGATTAGTAAGGCGTTCTTTGCTTTGTTTTCCTCCGTGACATTTTTCGCCCTTGAAAGTGAATGTTTTATCTGGCATACAAATGTATGAAGAACAAAACAGTTTCATCGGCGTTATAAATACCGTTTGGATCGTATCCTCCTAAAAGACTGGGTAAATCTTCAATCCATTAGTTACATACTCCCTGATCGACAGGTTTACTTTCGACTGCTTTTTTGAAATTTATATCATTGCGTTCTTTAAAACCCTTGAGCCGGTCGTTACTAGCAGAAATATTCTGGATTCCTAATTTTGTAGCGAAGTATTTAGATTTTAGTTTCAGCAGCGGTCCATCTATGGGAATGTTGTTGTCGAAGGTTTGTTTAATACATTCTAACAGGCACTTTTCAACGTCGGGAAACTCAGAAAGCCGACTTCTCTTGATATTTCCGAGTCCCTCACATCACCGAGACTTAATTAATTCTTTTGATTTCATAATTTTATAATAGGTGGATTCTGCTACGCCAAACTCACTCTGAATTTAATTTCGTGATTTCCCTGATTCAAAAGCAATCACGATTTTTAGTTTGTCACTTAAAGGCAAAGATTGATAAACAAGTCGGTACGCACTAGGGTTCATGATTTCTCGAGCTTTTCAATTTCTCGGGTCTCGAGAATTCTCGAGGCTAATTTCTCAAGGCTTCTCGGGTTGCCGAGAAATTTACATTTACGTACGTTTTCTCATATTATTTGGTTCCAATAACGTCAACAAATTCAGTGGTTTTCCTCTCAAATAAAAGTATCAAATTAATTATAAAACTTTTATTGATTATATTCAAAAACATTAATCTTCTGAATAAGCTAATTAACTTTTTAAAAACAAAACAGAAATAATATTATTCAGACTCATAATTATGATGACAGCACCATATTTAGAAAAACAATCAACTTAAAACTGGTGAACAAAAATAGCTTCTATAAAACAAAAAAAAAAGTAACATGAAAGAANACTTAAAGAGGTTCACGCATGAAAAATGACTGTCACTTATACAGGTTTTATGTTTTTCACTTATAGAGGCTTTAGAAGGGCAAAATGACGGGACCTGGCAAATACTCTCATTAATAGAGTTTTCTCGCTTACTCAGTTCTCATTTATCCAGGTTTGACTGTAACAGCTGACTGTTATACCGATATGCGCATGCGCGCCTTTCTATTCTCTTAGCCTATCGCTTCGCGAGAGGAAACGTTGTAAAACGTGAGGTTTCATGGCCTTGAGATTTTACTTTCAAGCCCAAAGAAGTTTCACTTCAAAAAATATATCAGTGACGAATAAACCTGAACCAATGAGCCACCGTCATGTCTTGTTGGCAGTTGCTGAACGTCGCTAAGAATTGCTGCATTTATGCCCTCATTAATGTAACGGTAGTTCCCCGTAAGGGAGAAGTACTTTTACCCACCATCTATCAACAAAAAATTACACTAAGTAACCACCAAGAAGACTAAGCATAGATGTAACAACTATATCACTTACTTAATGTACCTTGCGAACCATGCTTTTTTGCCCCTTAGACAACAATACACTAAAATTGATGCGTGGTCGCTCATCGCACAGCGTACGTCTTTCCTTTATTAGTGATGATGCTTTTCAGACTTATTTGGTTCGGCTATTGCTCCTATGTGTATTTAGTCTTGACAACCACTCTCTCTGTCAACAATCCTTAAATGCATAGATAACAACAATTAGGAACGACAAATGAACAATAATGAAGTTCACTACGTTAACAGAACTTCTGCACAAGTGTGATACTCCAATGATAGCACTTGATAAAGCCTTCCCCTTCATAATAAAACTTATGTTGTCTGTCAGAGGATCTTGAGATGCCCTGGTTGCATAATTGCTATAAATGGTTATGGGGGGTCCTCCCAAAACTCTGGTAACAGATAGTATAGCTACATTATGTTCCAGAGATTTATCTCTTAGCCAACCGTACTTTCTTCTCAATTTATGGCAAATTTCAAATGTAGCACAATAATAATATGTCATCCTCATATGCTGCAGACATTCCAGATAAATCACTATTTAATGACGGGATAGATTGGTTTGGCTCACTAGCAAGTCTAGATATTCTTTTTAGAGCAGCACTAACAGGCACACCCTTCAAGTAGTATTTCCTAAAATATTCAAATAAAATTTTGGAACTCCAAGATTCCTAATCATTTATAGGAATCCCTGCTCTTGTCGTTATCTTAACTAATTCTTGAATGAAAACATTCACATATTCATCTTCTGTCTGATTCATGTTTTGTAGGTGTTCTGCGTGTGGTATCCTCAATAGTATGACTTGATTGTCTCCTTGGCCCAATAAAGTAGCCACTGCACCGAAATCTTGACAAACAATTAAAATCAGAAGTATAGTAACTAATGTCCATGCTTTTTGCCTTAAACCTTCCTGCCACTCCTCCGGCATCCACCAACATCTAGGACCTTCTTCAGGAAGACCATCACTTCTTTGTCTGGGAGGAGCATATCTGTCTTGAAATACTAATATACAGCATAGATGAAATAAATGTGTAAAAGTAAATACATTATCGAATCCGAATATGTTATCTAATTGTCGAAACACGTGATGACATAACACCATGCAGAGAAATCAAAAGTAATAAAGGAAAAGTCTTCGTTTTCTTCGGCTAATCGAAAGGTCATCCTAAATATGGCTCTTAGTAATTGATCCTCAGACATTGTCATTGATTGTTGTTTAATAAAAGGGAAAATTTGATTGGCTATGTTAGATTCTGTTATTATCTGCCATATTCTCATGTCCGGATGCATCTTTGCATAAAATCTGACATTATTATATATGAACTCTTTTTCCTTCCCTACTGCTACTATTATGAACCACTCAGGATCAAAATTGTAATTATTTACATTTGAGATGATCTCATTAGGGTCTACATTATCTTTAGACAAAATTAATTATTACACTTTTCGTGGTATTTGGTGGGCCTCAAGTAGGATAATTTTCTACGCAACGACAAACAGTACCCTACTCTAACATCTCTCGCCAATTTTTATAAATTTTTCTTATTTCTTTTACTTAAATGCGTGTACCCTTTTATTTCCTATGTGAACTTTCTTAATTTTTGTGTTGGTAATGTGAAATATAACTCCTTTAGCAAAAATGCCGAATCACTGTTGCAAGAAATTTCACAAAGAGTATATTTTACTTGTATTTTTAGGTCCTGTACCCTTCAAACTTCCTCTTCATTGAAAACGTTTTCTACAATGACCTAAGAGCAACAGGGTCGATTGATTATTCAGAAGTTATAAGAGAATGGGCGAAGGAAAAGAACATAAAAGATCTGAAGACAGCAGATATGGATGGCGTAAGGAAATTTAAAAATATATTTTCGGTATATTGCTATGAGTCATGTTCAATGTTTTAACTTGGAACGTCTCTATAATTTTAATTATTTAGACAATGCCGTGTTTTCATGTTTTCTGCACATATATGTAGCAACATCTAGCTACTTATTGTTCGATACCACACACGACATGATACTCGCGAAATGCTCGTCTACAATAACTCGAAACAGTTATGTGTGTCCTGAAAATACAAATGGGGTCGTGTGGATGAAACATTCCAGGGAAGGTGGCATTGTGCTAGCTAGTGCATCATAATTTAAAAATTAAACAAACTGGAAAAACGTTTTTTTTTTTTGCAATTTAAGAGAAAGTTAAATGAGAAAATTGTAGACTCATAAAAACTTATGGAATGCAGATAAATATTCCATGCTTATTTACCGAGAAAACACTGGATACTGTTTGTTTTATAGAACATTCATCAAAATTATAATTGAGATACACTAATATTGACAAGAAATGAAGGCGCATGCATTACTTGAAACGTGCTTTTCCACAAGTATTTTTTTGTATCAAAATATGTTAAAATATTGCAGCAGAAAATGACAACTAGACACTTTGTATAAACAACAATGGCCAAGAAAAAATGAATTAAATACAAAGCGCAAACGAAAACTAATAATGCTCTAGCATACATGTATTTTTACGACGTCACCGCTACTATTGGTTGTAAGATGTCGATTTGGTGTTACACATAACTAACTGAAAAACCGTTTTCCACTTTCTTTTTTTTTTAAGTTATGTAATACACCAGCCAGCACGATGCAGTCTTCCTGGAAATTCTTTCTTCTACAGACCCCATTTTTTGTTTCCCAGTATAATATATATCATAAAATGCCTTTGTTAATTTGTACATGCATCTACGACCTCATCATCATCATCATAAGGTCATCAGTCCTAAGACTGGTTGGACACGTACCTCCACTCTTTCCTATCCTGAGCTAAACTTCGCATTTCCCTAAACCTAGAACAACACACATCCTTAACTATTTGCGAAGAGTAATCTAATCTAGGTCTACCTCTACCCCTCCTAACTCCTGTTTCTGCCTCTAATATGTCTCTGACTAGACCTTCATGCCTAAGAAGGTGTCCTACCAACCTATGAAAAATGAATTCGTATTATCTATGTAGACCAGTGGTTCTTAACCTCCTACGAAGGACCATTTGTCTTGCCTAGGACCACCAACCCTTTGGCTAATAAGCTTGTTCTATAAATAAAACACGTATAAAATTATTCAAAACTAAAAGTACTTTTTGTACTTATTTTATTTTTATATTTTGAAATTGTTGTACCAATTACATTGTTTTACTGGAATTTTTGTGGTTACAATGTCGACAATCGCATCCAAGTGGTTCCAGTGTTAAAATTGATACCGTAACGTAAAGTACCTTCTTCTTAATGCTACAGAATATGTTTAACAAATGTTGTACCGAATCTTTAATATTGATGCGTCGTCGACTCGTCAATGGTTTAATATTTTTAATAATTTGTATGACTTCTTCGGGTGCTTTCAGGGAGCACCGGTTAAGAACCATTGATTGTAGATAATCGAATATTAGTTCGTGGTTTGTGATCTGTTGAAACTCTCAGACGTGGGCCACGATTTCGATCTTATCAGCACGCCATAGACATTGACTACAGACAATATAATGATCGTCACCTGTATTTATTTACGTAGGTAGTTATTTATTGAATTGTTTCAGACATTCGTCAAGGATTTAAAACCTCGCATCGGTTATCCATATGTGTATGTGCACCAAGGCAACTGTGAACACCTAGTGGTCTTCACCGACGCTCGTTTGCTCATGAAAGACGACTGCCTTTGTCCATATGACTATCCCTACGTTATGACAACGAACCGGCAATACTCGAGGAAATGTGCCATTTGCGGTACCAATAACGCACAAGTTGTTTGCACGGAATGTGACAGATTACCTAACGAACATATGCTTATGTGTCAAGAATGCTTCGACTCTTATCATAACGTCGACGGCAGGAAAATCGATTCTTGCAAAGCGTATGCGTTTTCTGAAATAATTGAAGATGATAATGATGATAAATAATTAATCGTTTAACATAAGAGTGAAACTAAAAATAAGTAATACTGAATAAAAACATTCCGAAAAGGTATTCTATTTGTTTCAATAAAAACTGCATCTCAAGTCGATGACCTGTCCATCAACTTCTTACCACTTTTTGGCATTCGGAACGTCTTTCTAAATCATTCTTCAGCTAAAGAAGTTAGAACTCACCCCTTTTGTCAACTGTACCAGAAGTTGTTAGACCTTCTGGAATTATCGTTAGATGATGGGGTAGCCTATTTAAGTTTGAATTTTCCTCGTAAAGTTTATGCTTTTCAGAAGGAGTGGGAGAATATGGAAAAGGGGTGATGGTATTAGGAGAGAGGGTCTAAAGATATTTAAGAAATAAGAGAAGTATGGAGGAAGCGATTAAGTAAAATGGCTGAAGTGGCTCAGTGTGATGGGGATGATGTGTCAGTTATCTGGGACGAGTCGGAGCTGTCAGCGATGCTAGAGGAGTTCTTCCTCAACGATCAGTTGGCGAGCAAAACAGAATGGTCGGTGGAGGAAACCCATGCATAGGAGATTTAGGAAAGGTTAGCAGTGCCTGTGGCTAGTACATCGCCAACNGGGTAACGCTGAACTCTTTCACCCGGCTGACGTCACATGTATCTCGTTGATTTATTTTCACTATACTGATGTCTATCTATATAGTTTCCTCGATGTAACACAACATTACGATATGCTTTGTCCAATACCTCCATATGTTCCACATTATTCCAATATTGTATTACAGCTATACCACCACACACTTCATGGATACAGCTGCTGCTTCTTACATCCATTCTCACACACCAACCCTTACGACACTTCTTCCTTTTAAGCACAGCACTCCTTAGAATTTCCATTTAAACCTTGTTCCACTCAACCAGCTTCTTCAACAACATAGTCAATGACTAGTCGTCATTTTTTCTTCCCTGAATACTTTTTTAGAACAAGCCAGACCGGGCTACTGTAGGGTGAAATTGAAGGTCTAATAATTTTACTGTCTAAAAGTTTTTGAATCTGAATTTGAATTTCCTGCTTTAAATGATAAGGATAATGATACGATTTACAATATATTCGGTCTTCATCTACTGTCCTAATTTTGTGCTTTATAGTGTTTGTAAAAAAATATGAATTTTCATTAAAAAAAAAAACGTTTTTGTATTTATTGCAATTAGTAATTATTTCTGTTTTTTCTTCAAGATTTAAATGGTCTGTCCTAATTACCTTTTTAATATCTAAGTCTATCGTGGTTTTTTAGATTCTACGTTTACGAGGGGCGTTACATTTATTTATTCCATTTATAGGAAGATGAAAGTTAATTTCGATATGTTGATCGTCGGACAAAGGTATTTTACAAAAGCTGTTACGTGATTCTGCGATTGACTCAGAAATACAAAACTTATCTGCTCAAGTTTCGGGAATTAATACAGGACCTTCAGAAATATTAACAAGAATGTAAAAAAAATTTTTGCTGTTTGTCTAAAAGGCATAAAATTTTGTGAATTTAGTTCTGTAAAAAAATGGTATATTATAGTATATATTCGGAGCTTTTATCTGAATGTTTTCAAATTTTCCCTCTACCTGATCTAAGTTCGGTTCATGTTTCTTTTCATAACTATCTTCTACGTGATGTTCTAAATAACCTTCGTATGAGGGATCCTCAGAGTAATAATGGGATGATAATATGCAGCATCTGATTCTTCTTCAGAAATGAAAGTAGGTCGGGATTGTGGTTTGAAAAAGTTTCGTTGTGGTTTAGGAAACATATTTCTAATGGAAACGGACATAGGTGTAGGTTTATATTCAGTTGATTTTTTTCCGAATACTTGACCTTGACTATTGGTTAGGAAATGTGGTTTTGATGGACGGGGTTGAATGTTTATAGGTCCTCTAAAATTTATTAGATAATTGTGGTTGATTGGAGGGAAGCATTGGGCGATTAAATTGAGGATAAAAATTTGGTCTGATATTGGGATTTTATGTAGGTTTGTGATGGTTTTCTTTAGGGTAGGAAACTGTTTGGAACGACTTCTCATGAAATTCATGAATCTGATCTAAGATTTATCATTGTCGTAATTTCTGCATTCATACACTGCATGTAAGAGACTACGTTACTATTTAGAAGATGACTGCAATACGGTTCAAGAATTGTAAAAAAAATACAAATACAAAAAAATGTGTTATAACATCTATCTCAGGACAATTTAACACGCAAATTGTCTTTGTAAATTTGAAGCTTCAATTTGTTAGGACACAGGCTTGTCGACATATCGATTAGCTTGTGATTCACCTATATACGCGATGTATAGGTGTAGTGTTGCTGTGAACGCGTGAACTATTATAAAATCGATTCAACCTGTCTTGCGCGTGTCAGGACCAACATCAGAAGTGTAGTGGTTCCAATGCAGGATTTTTCCACGCCTTCGTGAGAACTGTGACGTTGAAATAGGATTCTGTTGTCAAGAACGTCTTGATAACATCTCTACTTTTCTGGTACAGCCGCAGAATGTATCACGTCGGTGTTGTCAACTGCTGCTGTCGACCTTGTCGTCAGGGGGTTCACTGATACTTGTGCGAAAAGTTGGGTTTAGTTTATGAGATCGATGATACACACACACTTTCCTGCCTGCTCTGTACTACAGGAGATCAAAGGCGTCAGCTCTCTCGATTCATTATGCTGACTCCAGCCTTTTACTAAGTTTTCATTATCTTTTCTTTTTCAATATTTTCGACCTTGACACACTTCTCCACATATATACGCCACTATTATGTCTTGCGATCATTAAGTCTATTTCCACACTACATCATTATTTATTTCATAACAACTTCCACTATATATAGATGGTTTATGCTCCTTCAACATCTACAATATTGTTGCAAACTTGCTTTATATACCCTTCTTCAAATACAGCCTTCCTTCTTATATGATGGTTCGGAGTGCGAACTTCATCACGGAGATAAACCTCTAACACCCACAGATTCGCCACTCGTGTATACAACGATACTATTGCACCACTATTCGCTCCATATCGACAGCCCCCACACATCGGTAGATATCGAAGGTTATTCCAGTCGCAGTACACAATGTATGCAGAACATGCTTTGGCGTTAATTTTACATTGAAATAGTGTGAGGGTAACGCTGAACTCTTTCATCCGGCTGACGTCACATGTATCTCGTTGATTTATTTTCACTATACTGATGTCTATCTATATAGTTTCCTCGATGTAACACGACATTACGATATGCTTTGTCCAATACCTCCATATGTTCCACATTATTCCAATATTGTATTACAGCTATACCGCCACACACTTCATGGATACAGCTGCTGCTTCTTACATCCATTCTCACACACCAACCCTTACGACACTTCTTCCTTTTATGTACAGCACCTCTTAGAATTTCCATTTAAACCTTGTTTCACTCAACCAGCTTCTTCCTCCTCCCAACTGTATCCCCACCTTTTCCCCCAAACAATTACTACTTTTCAAAATACTTTTTCTCTGTGGTAGAAACATAACCAATACATGTGGACATGCTTACAGTATATGACATCACGTGATCATATGAAAACATTCAACCACTACATGTTTAAGATCGATGATGTTACTTCAAACGGTTCCTCACTCCTCTGTGCCAGAATCGGTTATCTTACACTACTAATGTGTGTGCATCTTTGGTTTTTTTTTGTTGTACTGGATTTTGTTAAACGAGTTACCGCTAGATATTGACTTTCTTCTAACAGTAGAAAAAAAATTCAAAACATAGTCAATGACTAGTCGTCATTTTTTCTTCCCTGAAGACATTTTTGAAACAATCCAGACCGGGCTACTGTAGGGTGAAATTAAAGATCTAATAGTTTTACTGTCTAAAAGTTTTTGAATCTGAATTTGAATTTCCTGCTTTAAATGATAAGGATAACGATA
>NW_020442426.1:701107-701762 GCF_000699045.2 Agrilus planipennis
GAAGAAGTAATCGAAGCTGTAAATGGTTATTTTGAGGAGCTTGACGAATCAGTCTATAGAGATGGCATTAATAGACTGGAACACCGCTATGAGAAATGTATCAGCCTTGGAGGAGATTATGTTGAGAAATAAAAAAAAAAAATTTTTAAAAACCTTGTTTTTCTTGGTCAGGCCGGAAACTTATCAATCCACCCTCGTATACTCAGTAAAAATATTGAATGATACCGTATCGTCTTACCGTCTGGATATCCTGTTCGCAGCGCCAGTTAAGTTTCGAAAGTAGTGACTGTCTCGAGGACGGTCCAATTAGTTTACTTTCTAATATGTTTTAATAAAAATACATTCTAATGATAATACGACGATAGATGTAATTATACGCTTGATGCCGAATGTAAGACAAAAACATTCAAAGGTTTTGGATGTGAATGCCATTTCTCGGTCAGTACTTATTCGTACCAATGCCCTAAAGATGTCGATGAAACGGTTCATTGTTTTAAGGACTTGCCTAGTTTTTGTGTTCTTAACTGCTTCAATGATGCTAAATTTCATAAATCCGTCAGCAACGACTAATATTTGTGAATTTCCTTTCTTGCTCCTAAGAAAAGGTCGTATATGATCCATATATATTGGGTGGAACGGAGTGGGAGATGAAGTT
>NW_020442427.1:0-2136 GCF_000699045.2 Agrilus planipennis
CTACAAATCCCATGTGTGCCCTCTTTCTTTTTTCTATCGTTTTCTCTATTGTTACCCGTAAAGCTAGAATGACCTCCCGCGTTCCTCTATTTCTTCTAAATTCAAATTGATCTTCCCCCAATAGTCTTCTGTACAATTCTAGTTAACATTTTTGACACATGGGAAGGTAAGTTAATTATTCTTAATGTCTCGCACTTATCCGCGCGTCCCTTTTTATGTATGGTTTCTATCACGTTCCGTTTATAATCCTCTGGAACTTTCCCCGTCTTTTAAATATCACTAACTATTAGCTTAAACATACAATCTGTAACCGCTTGTCCTGCATGTTTTTCCCCTGTATCCTATCTACACCTAGCGCCTTATTATTCTTTAAGTTTTTTAATACTAAAAATTTTTAGAAATATTCAATTTATAGGACTGACGACCTTATGATGATTCAGTTTATATTAATATAGAAAGAATTAGTCACCTTACGATCAATGCAATCGAAAATTACAATCCAAACAACAAGTAGATAATTATGTAACAATGCAAACATTGATAAGAACGGAAATGTGCTATAAATTTAATTAAAAAAAAAGTAAGTGTAAGATTATCAGGAAAATGACAGTTATGAAGTTAAATCAAATAGTTTCGTCGTAAACATCTATATCTTTTGCGAAAAAAAAATTTTGTGTTTTAGTAAAATCGTTCTGTATCACTCACATTCCACGTGCCTAGCCCAAAAATTGGAATTTCCAATCCATTATTCAATTTTACTTTTGGTACTTGATTCGGGTTAACCATTGTAAAAACTCTTTTACTCTTATGTAAGGAGAGAATCACGTCCAAACGCAGATATACGCTGAAGGCTATTAAAAATCTGTTTATGTAGCTAGTAGGTTATGTATCTGTTTCTACATGTACTTAATTATTTATATGCATATGTATGTATATGTATAACTTTATTGATGAGTCATGGACTGTTGCTATGTACAGCAAACTGTTGATACATGTCAACATCAACATTGATTTTATATAAGTAATTTATTATGAAGTCGATTTTATGACAAATGTTCACTTGACCTATCTGGCGTAGCTACCCTAGAACTTTTTCCATTAAAAATAATAAGTCAAACAAATTGATTGAAACAATTAAAGATTTATAGAGCGCAAATTATAGGAAGAAAGTCATAATGCATTAATGGGCATTCAGCGTCTACTAATTACTCCTTACTATATCCTATCAAACCAATCATATCCCAGAATTTGGTTGATTCAAGAATCCTCTATTTTGTTTTTTATCAGTTATTAAAATGTATCATCAAAAGTGATATATCGGACCGGTTGTTTAATGTGTCATCAGAATGACATAGACTATTTTTTGACTTTGTTATCTTTATGGTATTTATCAATCAGCTAACATTAGTTAATTAATTACTTATGAAAGCGGTTGTTTCTATCAGATCCGTAATTTAAATTAAATAAAAGTAGTACATGACAATCCTAGAAGGCAAACAACGAAAGAAAGGTTGTAAAATATAAGGACTATTCAGAATAGTCTCATACATTTGCTGAAATAAAGAAAAAATACTTTATAATATTTTTTAAAAGTTATAATAAGTAATAATGCACTTGTTTCATCTTTTTATCTAGTCCTTTATCAAGAGTACATAGAGCCAATTTAATATTATTTCTGAAATATTACAAAGCAAATTTTCGTAATTTTCGCTCATAGTAGGTAGGTAACACATCGAAATTAATGTTGGTTATTGCCAGTTACAATTTTTTTTTGTTAATGTTTAAATTTGATAGCGGCTAATTCTGAACTTATTTGTTTTTAGTAATTAAAATACTCTATAAACATATAATATACATTAAATTATTTCAAACAGATGTTATCTGGTTCTCAGTTAAACACTTCAGTATTTACAACATACGAATTGTGTTTGTCTTCCATAATCTGTAAAGGGCACTTCTGAATCAAGGTCTTTAGTCATTGTTTAACAAAAATCATACAATACAATCAGGTTTGTATTATACTGGATATTCTATTAACTGTAATCGTAATCCTTCTTTTTAAATAATTTTACACCTTGGTTTTTATTTCAAAAAATTACCGATGTATTTGATAACTGATGCACTGAAGTGATATCA
>NW_020442427.1:8785-20016 GCF_000699045.2 Agrilus planipennis
TAACCTAACCTAACCTACCCTATTGATAAAGATATTTAAATAATGTTTTATATAACTTTCTCAATATTTTTATGTAGTTTTCATTAGTTTTACCTTTGAATATTGTTTAAGAATGACTATATAAATATTTACATGCCTAGAAATGTATAAAATTGGCATATTTATTAAGTTTGAACCCCCATAACTTTTTATCGGGGTGAGACCGCCACGAACTTTTTATGGTACAGTGGTGAGGGAGACCTCCTCTTTCGATCCCCCAGCCCCCTTTGGCGGTGGGGGCCATCATCTAGACCTTTACCTATATTGCTTGTTAGGAACAAACAGTGATAGAATTTGCAAACATAGCAGTCAGCTGCTTTTAAACACCTACTTGATTAGTAACTGGTACAACTGTTGTTAACTCAAGAAGCCTTTCAATCTGCCTCTTATTAAAATTGGAAACTCCAATTGATTTGACGAGCCCTTTCTTGTAAACTTGCTCCATTGCTTTCCACGTATCCACATAATCGACACCTTCTGGAATGACCTGATTATTTTCGTCTCTTGGGAATTTTTCATCCCCTGGCTGCAATACGTTAATTGTTTAAACGTCAATCTTTTCATATTCTCTTCTACAGGTTTATACTGTTGTTTATTTTTTTTAAGTGTACATATATTATAATCTAGTCTTTGAAAAATGGCATTCGTGATCTTTATTTTTATTGCTCTGTTAACCATCAGAATAGAACTCGTTCAAGTTTCATAATTTTTCAAATAATTTTATCTCATAATTCATTACAAAACCCCCATTTTTAATGCATCACCATGAGTGTAACCCATAGACTTACAGAACTGGACTGAATCACCTGTACACACGATCCTTCCTTAACGAATAGTACACTGTCCTTTATTTCAAGCAAAGACATTTTCTGGACACTGGATTGGTCCAGTTCTATATGTGTATGGTGTAACTTGAGTGACAATGGTAGCTAATTCCGCAAAAATGGAGCAACAATAATAATTATTCAAAAATTGTATGTGCTTAACCCGATGTATTAAATGACTGTGTGTATCTCTTCATACTTTAAAGTCAAACGGAGCATGCATCAAATACAGATCCAAATAATCTAATCCCAAAGCGGTTAATGACTGTTTGAGTGCCGGTTCGACAGCTTCCGGTTTATGGAAAGTACACCACAACTTGCTGACAATGAACAGGTCTTCCCTTTTGACAATTTTCTCATCAATTTTTGCCTTGATAGCTTCACCAATTTCTTTTTCGTTTCCATAAATCCATGCGCAATCAATGTGTCTGTAGCCTGCATCAATTGCATCCTTTACAGCTTGTGTTACCTCTCCTGGTTTAGACTAAAATACATAATGTATAAATTGGTAAAGATAGAATTACCTGGAAAATCGATTGAACATTGATTGTTCCTTATAGTTACAGCATTGGCGTTGCAATATTTGGTGTATGTTGGGTTGTCGACACATCACATTTCAATTTGTAGTTTAATTTTAGAAATAAATATAAATTAGTATCCCTAACTGCGTCTACATGAAAAGAAATATAATTTAGATATGAATATTCATTAATCTATGTCAATGAAATCCAAATTATAACTCAACTATAGCTTGAATTTAAAAATGTCTGGCACCTCCACCAAAATTTTTATTGAAATTATTTAGTAATTGCTGATAACGTATTATCTTACATTAGCCATTAAAACGACATTCTATAGTAAAGGTTACCTAAACACTCTTCATTGGTAGTTAAATAAATTCCTGGCGATTCCAAATGGTTTTCAATTATATTTTAGAAGAATATGCCTGTAATAATATTACTAATATTAAGTAATTGATTGATTATCTATTCGTAATATTTGGTGGTTTGTTCTAGGATAACTTTGAGTTTTACGTAAGAAAGTTATTTTCTTGAAAAAAAAACAATTTCTAACATTCTATACAGTGACAGTTTAGCGTTGTGATATTTGCTGTATGTTGGGTTGTCTATACATTACATTGGAAGTTGTAGTTAAATTTTAGAAATAAATATAAATTAGCATATCTCACTGTGTCTACATGAAACAAATGTAATTTAAATATGAGAATTCATCAATCTACGTCAATGAAACCAAAATTATAGCTCAATAATAGCTTTAGTTTGAAAGTGTCCGGCGCCTCCACCAAAATTTTTAATATAATTATTTANTATACTTCTCTCTCCCGCCGATGATGATGATGATGAAAAAACAGAGTGAAGTGATGTACGAATATCTACAGTAGGTTCACTTCCCAGCCACGCCCATACATCTCTCTCCCGCCGATGATGATGATGATGATGATGAAATTTTACTTTATATTGTGGTATCACTATTTCCAAATCTGAATTCAAAACAACTTGATAGCATGGGCTATGTTCACACTTTCACAAAAACCTGACCAGGATGTCATGTTGCCCATGAGAAAGCGTTTCAAATACATTGACGTTGATTATTATTGAACTTACTATGAAGCATCTCTTTTGAGATCTATGGATCATGAACATGATCTTTTTAAGATAGTTGCTTGCTTTTAGATTAATATATTGATAATAGAAAATAAGCAACTAGAAGAGGATTTAAGGGTAAACGGATTTTACGGATTTTTAGTGAAGTTTCTTAAAGATTTTGTCAATTTCATCCATCGAAAATAGAATAATAAATGTTAAATAATTAGACTCTACATAAAATATTATGTAATAAGCAATTTTTAGTACATATTACACATATATTACGACATTTATTAACACGAAATATAGATAAAATACAACGACAATAATACATGTTGTGTTTTAAAACCTGAGTAGAATTTACGTAAAAACGAAGGTGTCACTTTTCTTATGTGAAATAGGTAGTTACTCCCAATTTTCAATTTAGTATTCATCTTTGAAAGGATAATTGCGGTGTGTTGCCCACCTGCAATAGAAAATGAATAAAACATTTAGAAAAAGCAATGTTAAACATTGTTAAAGAGTCAATGTTTCGTTAGTATTACAACCAGACAGAGGACGTCTTCTGGCTATCGATAATTATATTTATAAACTCTGTCTTCATCACACTACGACAATTTATATAATGTCATATATAACCTGGAGAATTTATTGACTCTTTAGCAGTATCTAGTTATTAATTTTGATTTTTATTTTACACCTCTGCACTGATTCACTTACATTTCTAACGGGAATATTCTGCCGTTGCAATCTAAAGAGTCGATGTACTTAACATCTTCTGGAGTTAGTTGAAAATCAAACACGTCGATGTTTTCTTGAATCCTCTTCTTATTAAGTGACTTTGGGATGGTTATCACACCTCTCTGGATTTGCCACCTAATTACTATTTGTGCGGGGGTTTTCTTATACTTCTCGCTAATAGTTTTTAGTTTGGGGTCATCTAGTAGCCTTCGATCGCCTGGTTTTTCCCATGGATGAGACGGGGATCCAAGTGGACTGTATGCGGTAATTGTAATTCCTTTTGATTTGCAAAATTCAAGGAGCTTCTTTTGGTTAAAGTACGGATGGCACTCAACCTTTAGCAAAAAATACAAAAGTATAATGTCGTTGCCCTAAATGAGATCCTACTAATCATGTGAATACTATGAATTACTGTAAACAGCGTGGTAAGCGCCGTTTGAGCACCTTGTATCCGATTGCACCTATCTTATTTTATTTCTTAAATTAATTATTTATAACCTTACTAGCTGAAGGTAATAGGTATTAAATATGTTTGTACGAAACATGGATGATGGGCGCAGTGGAAAAGGAAAGGTTAGAAGCGTTCGAAATGTGTGTTACAGGCGAATGATGAGGAGAAGGTTAGAAATTAGGAGATTAGAGTGTTGGAGAACAGAGGTTATTATGGAAGTCAATAAGAAATGGGCGAAATAGTTTGATAGGACACTTTCTCAGGCATGAAGGGCTAGTCGGAGACATACTAGAAGCAGAACCAGGAGCTGGGAGGAGCGAGCAGAGGTAGACCTACATTAGATTCCTGTTCACAAATGGGTAAGGATATGGGATGTTTAGGGAAATACGAAGATTAGCTCGAGATAGGAAAAAATGAAGGTATGTCTAACCAATCTTTTTTCAATTGACGACCGACCTGACGATAATGATGATCATGATGATGGCGATGAGGTACCTCCACATAAGAAAAGTCAGAAAATAATTAATTAATCGTTTAGTTAGCTTATGTTAAGCATAAATAGATGACGTTAGTTAGTTAAACCACATATAACTTTCGTTAATTCGACTATTTGGACTTAAATACTGACCCTTCAAGGTCTAAATAATATCCAAAAGGATACTGACCGCTGAAATAAAATGCTGGCCAATTGGAAATAAATATTACATCCATTGAAGATAGAAGCGATTTACTGTAGATTCTTTTCATCACTTACTTGATTGGTAACTGGTACAACTGTAGTCAATTGAAGAATCCTTTCGATCTGCCTTTTATTACAATTGGATATTCCAATTGATTTGACGAGCCCTTTCTTGTAGACCTCCTCCATTGCTTTCCACGTATCAACATAATCAACACCTTCTTCAATGAGTTTGCCGCTTTCGTCTGTTGGATATATTTCATTCCCTGGCTGCAATGCATCAATAGTTTATATGCCAATTTAATCGATAAAATATTGACGACATTTATGGGTAGGTAGTATGTGATTTAGAATTTCATCAGTTTGCATTGCACAACCCTCCCGCGAGTGTATATTTCGTGCTTAGAGTTTGGATGAAAAACGTAATTACAGCTGGTGTAATTTTAGATTTTACCTTTAGGTAGTGCTATTCCACTACGTAATGATACTAGTTTTTGCCTTATAGAAAATTTATTATTTCTGTTGTATGACCTTTATGCATTAGGACCTGAGATACCTGACAATTCGTGACCTACATTCGTAATTATCTGTTTTATTTATAAGAATGAAGCTCTCGAGTTTTGTAACGATTTTTTTTTATAAAAATTCTTTTTTTCTTTGATGATCAGTAGGTGTAACCCATAGATCTTTAGAACTGGACTGAATCATGCGTATCTTCATAGTAATCGAAAGATGCCTTGAGCAAAAATATACATGCGGTTAGTCTCTATTCTTGTCCCAAAAGGAAGATGCCGAAGAGGGATGATTGATTCATAGTTCGCAATATTGTACTATATGCGTTTGAGAGATTAATAGTGGGCGCATGATGGTAGTGTGATTTATTTGAAGTGGACACCTATTTTTGGAGGAAGGTGCGTTGAGAAAGGGCTTATTCCGGAAAATGCACTAAGGAATATTCTATTCTGTTAGTGAAGACTTTTATACCGTCAGATGGCAAGGGTTGTATACTTCATATCAGAGCCAGTAGATAGAGCGAGTAGCGCAATCGTTTGATCCGCCAAATGCCGACTTGGAGGCTATTTTTACTCCAATTGCCAAATTGATAGACGATGGAAATTCGCTTATTCACAGAAATTTTGAAAAGTAGGCTCAGGGCGGCGATTCATTTCACAGACACATCATATTAGATGCCTATACCTAAGAGGAGTAGACATGACGCCGGTTTGGGCGATTTTGCTACTCCCTCTATCTACTGGCTCTGACTTCATATCTTTCCAATAATGATACGCAATATTAATTTTGTAAAAAAATTCTACGTGTCTATTCAGACGTGTTGTACGATTGTGAAAGTCTTCGTACTTTAAAATCCAAAGGATTATGCATCAAATATAGATCCAAATAGTCTAATCCCAAAGCGGTTAAGGACTCCTTAAGTGCTGGTTCGACAGCTTTCGGGTTGTGAAAGGTACTCCATAGTTTGCTGACTATAAAAAGGTCTTCTCTTTTGACAACACCCTCATCAATTTTTTCCTTGATCGCTTCACCAACTTCTTTTTCGTTTCGGTAAACCCATGCGCAATCAATGTGTCTGTAGCCGGCATCTATTGCATCCTTTACAGCTTGCTTTACTTCTCCGGGTGGAGACTGAAATCGATTACGAAAAAGTGAAGGTATTGTTGATTAATGTATAGAAATGGGATTATTGTGGGAAATCCAGCGACTAAATTTCAAGTACCTTTTAGAGTTTTACTCAGACTTTTCCCAGATCAGTTCCTACTCATTAGAATAATCGAAAGATTTTTATTGTTGTGTTTATACGCTTTATAGTTTATAAAATTCAAGTTTACATTTTATAAGATAGTTTCCCTTGAAAGAAAATTAGTTGATTTATATTTTATCAATGTATATTTTATTATAGTTATAGAGCTTGTTATAATTTTCAGAAGTTCTTTATTACGTGATAATAAAGGAAATAGAAAATTTTCCTTTTTGTTTAATCGCTTTAAAGGTTTGCTAGTTATTAAATAAAAATAATGGAAATAAGAATCATTCAGCAGTAACAGTACATAGAAGTGTAAGATTATCACGAAACCGTATTGTCAAGTAGATATAGGTAGCTATCTATTTTAAATGAGACAAAAACATTATATTTCACTCACTCTCCATGTGCCGTAGCCAAAAATTGGAATTTCCAAGCCGTTGTTCAATTTCACCTTTGGTACTAGATTCGGATTAACCATTGCAACAGCTTTTTTACTACAAAAATAGGAATGCACGTCCAACAGCGGATATGCTATGAATGCTACGAATGCTACTAAAGCAACTAGCCAGAATTTCACGTAGCTTGTGTACATAACTGTTACTAACAAGTGTAGCCTTCAGAATTTACGCGCAGGCGATTCACTTTTATCGTTGCCATAGATAAAATCGCTGCGGAGAAACGCGTACGAACAACTTATTATTAGACTCACGCATTTATACAAAATACTAATTCAAATGAGGACACCGGGCAATCTAAACTATATTGAACATAAATTACTGAAAAAAGAATGAATAAATTGATGCTAACTGTAAACCTATCCAACATTTTGGTATTTCCTACAATCTCCAGCTAACATATAAGATCAAAATGTTTTATTGATTTTTGCCTTCTGTTTGAGGTTTCAGACTAAAATCTGCTCTTACGTGATGTATCTATTTATTAGAAATAAGTTACTTATTAAGTATATCGCCAATTTCATTCCCCAAATAATTAAACAGTAAATTAATAAACAGTTCCTAGTTTTAATTACAAATAATGTTCACTATGCATTCATCATGATCGTGAGGTCGTCAGTCCTAACAGTGGTTGGACACGCTCCTCCACTCTTTCATATCCTCAGCTAATCTTCGCATTTCCCTAAAACTAGAACATCAGGCATCCTTAACTATTCAATTTAACTCCTGTTTCTGCCTCTAATATGTCTCTAACTAGCCCTTCATGCCCGAGAAGCTGTCCTACCAACCTATCTTGTCTATTTCTTATTGACTTCCATAGAGTCCTGTGTTCCTGTTCTCTCTATCCACGGTATCCTCATCATTTACCTGTTACACCACATTTAAAACACTTCTTTTTATCCTCTGCTTTATATCCCTACTACTCCTCTATCCTGACTTATATGACTTCCAAGATAGCTACCGAAAATTAGTCACTTTTTTCAATTCATTTCAATTTTTCGTCTTCTATCTTTATATTCGCCCCTTTCCTACTTTCTCTATTCTTGCATACTAGTATTTTTGATTTATTTTTATTAATTTTCATACAATCCTGTTTCTGTTATATTCAAATTAAAATTAAATAAATACAGGAGAAATATAAACAGTAGTCATTATACAACAAACCAAAGAAACAGTTGAGTAATTATTGTCTTTATTAACTCTGATTAATATGAATAAGATACATGTAGTGCTTTTTAATTTAAGTAGGTGTCTTTTAACATTCAAGTAAATACAAGCCTGTTAATTAAGGAGTAGTAATCCTTAGTACTCATCGTTGAAAGGATAATAGGGGTGCGTTGTAGACCTGCAACATAAAACGAACATTTCTATTAGAATAAGAGGAAGTGTTGAATATTGATAGAGATCCAGTGTTTCTATTCTCTCATAATCCTTAATAATTTATGATTATGTAGATAGATGATTTGTACATATCAACAAACCAGGAGCATATAGTTATCTATCGATATTCGCTGCTAACTGTAGGTTGAAAGTAGAGGGACTCTCCAACAAGGTCCATTTAAATGGAGCATACGTAATCCTGAAATGTAGCATCGTACTGCAGATGGCGTTTACCGCGCCATTTGTGGTATTTTCTAAAACGCGCTGTTAAGACTGCAGGTAAAAGTTGGTCTGTGTTCTGTCGGAGCTGCCTGCGACGCGCTGATGAGATCCAAAAAGATCGAAATCGCGATCCGCGTCTGGCAGTTTCGACAGAATACAGACCACTTCGAATTATTTTATTCAAGAACTTAGTGTTTATTGATTAATGTGCTTCTATAAATAAACGCAAAATTTCTTCTCTCTATACTTTCTCTTGAGAATGACTTCTTGGAGGAAATATTATTGTAAACAAAATAAAGTATTCAATCCGGAATTCCTTATATTGATTTACTAAAATATTAACTTGACCCATTTGATAGGCCTATTTTAAGTGGTCACAATTGTATAGTCCTTTATCGATTCTGCCTTCAATGCTACGGCAACCTAATACCGACACAAAGTAATTGTAATTTCGTAGAGTACATTGATTCCTTACCATTACTAAATAATTTGGTTTTGATTTTACATTTCTACACCTACACATACACTTACCATTCAAACGGGAATATTCTACCATTGCAGTCGAAAGAGTCGACATATTTAGCATCTTCTGAAGCCAGTTGAAAATCAAACGCGTCAATGTTCTCTTGAATCCTCTTCTTATTTACTGACTTTGGAATGGTAATAATGCCTCTTTGGGCTAGCCATTTAATTATTACTTGAGCAGGGGTTTTCTTATACTTGTCGGCAATGGTTTTTAGTTTAGCGTCATCCAATAACTTTGGATCGTCTGGTTTTGCCCACGGATTATCCGGACATCCAAGTGGACTGTACGCGGTGATCGTGATTCCTTCTGATTTGCAAAATTCAGCAAGTTTCTTTTGATTAAGATACGGATGGCATTCAACCTTAGCAAAAAAAGGGAAACTTATTAATCTCTTGTCCAATACAGATCATGCATACCAATTAACGATTACCTAATTTATTACAATAACAAACCGTAAAGCAACTTTGTTTTTAGAAATATCAAAATAGAAAATATCAAGAATTTGTTATGATATTTTTGATCAGATTTCACATTTTTGTATCGTAGATCGTTCTTAGTAGTTGAAGTTATCTTTAAAGGAAATAAGAATATCAGTTAAGTGGTTTCAAGTGTTCAAAGTTATTGTATTATTAAATAAGTATCATGAAATATGTAATAAATTGCGAACGATATTAATAACTTATCATTTTACGTTTATCAACAGGTTTCAATTATCGTTTTCTTTTGAACGTTTTCATGCAAACAAAAATGATTTTCAAAACCTAATACCATACTAAACATGTGACTACTAAATATATTTATTTGTTTTTCGATCGTCTCATCATCAGAAGCTACAGTCACCTTGATCTTTTTGTTTAATTTCAAATTCTTCTGATTGCTGTTGAGATATTATGGTATAGATGCTAGCCAATGCAATGTTCATATTTAAATACTGACTACCGACCAAGATATTGACCGTGTGGGTTGAAATGTATAGGTACTAACCCATAACATAGAAATACTGACAAAATAGACATTAAAATAACGCCCAGTAAAATACAAGCCTTCGTAACTTAGGTAAATGTCTAGATGATGGCTCTTCGGGGGTGGGGGTGGGTGGGATGGAAAGAGGAGATCTCCCCCACCACTGTACCATAAAACGTTCGTGGCGGTCTCACCCCCCATAAAAAGTTATGGGGGTTGAAATTTGATTATTTTGACAATTTTCATACACTATAATTCNTGCTCTTACGTGATGTATCTATTTATTAGAAATAAGTTACTTATTAAGTATATCGCCAATTTCATTCCCCAAATAATTAAACAGTAAATTAATAAACAGTTCCTAGTTTTAATTACAAATAATGTTCACTATGCATTCATCATGATCGTGAGGTCGTCAGTCCTAACAGTGGTTGGACACGCTCCTCCACTCTTTCATATCCTCAGCTAATCTTCGCATTTCCCTAAAACTAGAACATCAGGCATCCTTAACTATTCAATTTAACTCCTGTTTCTGCCTCTAATATGTCTCTAACTAGCCCTTCATGCCCGAGAAGCTGTCCTACCAACCTATCTTGTCTATTTCTTATTGACTTCCATAGAGTCCTGTGTTCCTGTTCTCTCTATCCACGGTATCCTCATCATTTACCTGTTACACCACATTTAAAACACTTCTTTTTATCCTCTGCTTTATATCCCTACTACTCCTCTATCCTGACTTATATGACTTCCAAGATAGCTACCGAAAATTAGTCACTTTTTTCAATTCATTTCAATTTTTCGTCTTCTATCTTTATATTCGCCCCTTTCCTACTTTCTCTATTCTTGCATACTAGTATTTTTGATTTATTTTTATTAATTTTCATACAATCCTGTTTCTGTTATATTCAAATTAAAATTAAATAAATACAGGAGAAATATAAACAGTAGTCATTATACAACAAACCAAAGAAACAGTTGAGTAATTATTGTCTTTATTAACTCTGATTAATATGAATAAGATACATGTAGTGCTTTTTAATTTAAGTAGGTGTCTTTTAACATTCAAGTAAATACAAGCCTGTTAATTAAGGAGTAGTAATCCTTAGTACTCATCGTTGAAAGGATAATAGGGGTGCGTTGTAGACCTGCAACATAAAACGAACATTTCTATTAGAATAAGAGGAAGTGTTGAATATTGATAGAGATCCAGTGTTTCTATTCTCTCATAATCCTTAATAATTTATGATTATGTAGATAGATGATTTGTACATATCAACAAACCAGGAGCATATAGTTATCTATCGATATTCGCTGCTAACTGTAGGTTGAAAGTAGAGGGACTCTCCAACAAGGTCCATTTAAATGGAGCATACGTAATCCTGAAATGTAGCATCGTACTGCAGATGGCGTTTACCGCGCCATTTGTGGTATTTTCTAAAACGCGCTGTTAAGACTGCAGGTAAAAGTTGGTCTGTGTTCTGTCGGAGCTGCCTGCGACGCGCTGATGAGATCCAAAAAGATCGAAATCGCGATCCGCGTCTGGCAGTTTCGACAGAATACAGACCACTTCGAATTATTTTAT
>NW_020442427.1:20541-66168 GCF_000699045.2 Agrilus planipennis
CGCCTCCACCAAAATTTTTAATATAATTATTTAATATTTTTAAATTACGCAGGTGTATCTTCATGAACATCTTAATTTCGACATAAAAACTGTGTTGTAGATTGTAAACTAATTAAAAACACAAAAATCCAGGCGAAAGCTAAATGTTGCAAAATATGCAGACATAAAGCCTGTGGTTATTAGGTACCCAATCTAGCTACAATATGCTGATGGTATAATTGCTAATTTAAACTTTTTTAAAAATGATTATAAATTAGTTACCTTTATTTATTCAGAAATTATAAATAATTTCACCTTCAGCGGTACTTCAAAATTACAAACCAAACAAGTTCTAATAGGCAATATTATAAACTTCGATAAGAACGTTTAACTTATCTACCTGGCTATTGCTTCTAACAAATAATAATAATAATAATAATGTAGGATTATCACAAAAGATTATTATTACAGTATCGAGAATTGTGAAATTGAATCAAATTAACAGACTGTTGAAGTTTAATTATTTTTTACCCACTTTCCATGTGCCTAACCCCAAAATTGGAATTTCCAAGCCATTATTCAATTTCAGCTTTGGTACTTGATTCGGGTTAACCATTGCAACAGCTGTATGTCCTGAAAAACACGTCCAAACGCGAATATGGTCAGAAGGTTACTAAAAATATAGCAAGCATATTATATTTATCTATAATAAATGGCATGTAACTAAATGTAACTTTCAGATAAATGTAGTATGTAACTGCATGTAATTTACAATTATGCATATCTATAATTGCTAGAATATCATCTTGTACTTTGAATGGTACAGAAAAAAAAATATAATTAATGCGTTAATGAACAACGGTCATCTATTTATTAATTTCTCCCTACCAAATCAATCATACCAAAATGTGGCTGTTTGGAAATTCCTCCATTTTCCCTTTTAGTGGGAGCTCATTCCACGGACTAACTGTCAAAAACTTTACTGCTACAGTCAGTGTTTAACAGTTCCTTAATTCTCATAAAAAAGTTAGATACACAGAGAAAATGAAAAAGGAAAATTTACTTAAGTATTAAACATGAACAGTGGGCGCGGCGGAAAAGAAAGGTTAGAAGCGTTCGAAATGTGGTGTTATAGGCGGATGATGAGGATATCGTGGATAGAGAAGGTTAGAAATAAAGAGGTATTGGAAGGAATAGGAGAACAGAGGACTCTATGGAAGTCAATAAAAAATAGGCGAGATAGGTTGGTAGGACACCTTCTCAGGCATGAAGGTCTAGTCAGAGACATAGTAGAGGCAGAAACAGGAGTTAATGGGGGGAATAGGAGAACAGAGGACTCTATGGAAGTCAATAAAAAATAGGCGAGATAGGTTGGTAGGACACCTTCTCAGGCATGAAGGTCTAGTCAGAGACATAGTAGAGGCAGAAACAGGAGTTAAGAGGGGTAGAGGTAGACTTAGATTAGATTACTGTTCGCAAATAGTTAAAGATGTGGGCTGTTCTAGTTTTAGGGAAATGCGAATTTTAGCTCAGGATAGGACAGAGTGGAGGTACGTGTCCAACCAGTCTTAGGACTGACGACTTTATGATGATGATGATGATGACGATGTTTAAAGCAATATTTACAATTTATCCCACTATCCCGTTGCTTAAGACATGTCAAAATTGAGATTATTACAAGTAACCTAATAAATTCTACTATTTCTACGGCAAATTCAGTCATTTACAATCGAAAATTTTCTCCGTGCATTCCATGTTACTCCAGCTATCCCATATTCGTTTATGGATATTTAGACTCTCCATAAGTAACTACTGACAGCATCTGTCATGGAATTTCAACTAATTCATTTACTAATTTGGCATAGGTACATGTTAAAATAGATATCGCATGAATGAAGCCCTTTTCATTCATGCCAAAATTTTTTCAACGCTACCAGATGAATTCAACATGTAAGGCTACAACTAACATTCCAATGTTGACATTTAATAATGGTAAGAAGTTCCCACTTTTCGGTTTGGGTACTTGGAAAGTACGTAAACAGTGTCTATGTTTGTCTTGAATTAAAATGTACTTTTCTTTTTCTAATTTGTCGTTCAGTCGAAACCAGGAGATGTAACGTGCGCAGTTATGTATGCCATAGACATAGGATATAGACATATCGATTGCGCTTATATTTACGGAAATGAGAAGGAAGTAGGAAGAGGTATTTCAATGAAAATTTGCGACAATACCGTCCAAAGGAACGAATTGTACATTACTAGTAAATTATGGAACACGTTTCATGAACCCTGCTTAGTCAAATCAGCAATAGAAATGACCCTTTCAAATTTAAGAATTGATTATCTGGACTTGTATTTGATTCATTGGCCCTTTGGATGGAAAGTAAGTTTATAATTCCTGAATGCCATCTCAAACTGAAATTTTCATATGAATTGAATTAATAATTTTGCAAAAGTTGTCACCTTTTCGCTTATAAGTCCGTTTTCTTCCAAAACGATAAAATGGTTTCCATTTAGAGCAATAATTTGAGAAAATACAGAAGGAAATAATGTAATATTAAAAATTGAAGAATACATATTGTGTTATAGGCAGGTGATGATCTGTTTCCAAGGACAAATGATGGAAAATCCATTTTTAGTAAGGTAGATTACGTGGACACCTGGAGAGCGATGGAAGAGGTGTGTAAGAATGGTTTAGCATTGTCAATTGGTGTTTCAAATTTTAATGAAAGACAACTCAATCGAGTTCTTCAAATTGCCAAAATACCACCAGTAACAAATCAGGTATAGTAGTTCGTAGATAGACAGCCGGTGTCTAATTGATGATGAAGAGCTTCTGGGATTTTCTGCCGTGGTCGAATTTTGATTGCAGACGTTTCGCCAGGCTTAATAGACGGCATCTTCAATGGTTGATGATGCAATGATTCAGCCGCCGATCATACATCTCGAAGCACTGAAAATGTAATATATATTAAGTATGGCGAAACGACTGCAATCAGAATTCGACCACGGCACGAAAGCCCAGAAGCTCTTCATTATCAAGTCAGGTATACTCAAATAATGGTAGACTACATTAATAAGCAAATAGACACTTGGATGATATATACCAATTGGTAAATAAATTCGCGTTGAGGAATGATGAAAGTAATAAGATAAATATTATGTTAGGTTAAAAAATGAGTATCTAAGCCACTATAGGATGGTAGTAGGCACTCGATGCTTAAAGCTAACCTTGTTACTTCCATTTCAACAATGAAGTAGAATGTCGTCATCTGTGGAGCTGCGCGCTCTCATTCTGTGGTTTAAAAAAGAGTCAGTTTGATTTGTTTTGATATAATTAAGACAAGTAATTTTCTCTTAGCGTTTTGGTGGTAATTAAATAGGTTCTGATAACTGCTATCTGTAGCTAAATGAAGTAGATATTTTGGACAAGGGTTTCACTAAAGTATGTACTTACCCAATCGAAAGTACTAAACGTGGATATCGATCTCGATATTCCGAGATCTCATGAGCCCACTACAGGCAGTCTAGGTAAATTACCGATCAAATCGAAAGATCTCATTAAACGAAATTATATTTAGCATTAACTGATGCATTTCATAATGTTAGACAAGGTCTTAGTATGGTATCTACGTACTTATCTAACTGATTGGACGAGATAATTTACATCATTTAAGACGACTAAGGTGAGTTCTTTGGACTTTAGATCGAACTTCATCCTTATCTTACTCAAAAAAACCTAACGGAGTATTGTAAATCGAGATTCGTTATGTTAACTGCATACAGCCCTCTTGGATCTCCAGACCGTCCGACGTATTCAGCAGATGAACCAGAATTACTAAAAGACAAACGTTTGGAAGAACTTGCAAAAAAGTATAACAAAACACCAGCTCAAGTATTGTTAAGATATCAAGTACAACAGAGACGTATAACGATTCCCAAATCTGTAACTCCTGCCAGAATCAGGGAAAATATGGAAATATTTGATTTCGAGATATCTAAAAGCGACATGGGATATATCGACACTTTTAACAAAAACCTGCGATTTTGTGCCTCTCTTGAGTAAACTGTTAGAAAGTTAAAACAATTGTTTACTGATGGTATATTTTTTCAGATCAGTTGGTCACGAACATTACCCTTTCACAGTGTCTCCTTGTCCTTAAATTAAGGTGTCGAGAAAGGAAAAATAGCAACCATAAGAAGCTTTAATGGTGATCGCGACTGTAACATTAAAACAATCCATTTTATTATTGATTTCTTAACTTTTGTAATTTCGCAACATTATTTCCTTATCACAGTTCTATTATCATCAAAGTAACATGACGATAAATAATATTCCATTTAGTTTTCTAATCAATTAAAAGTAATAAGTCACCCAAATCAGTTGTTATTTTCTAGAAAGCTTTTAATGTTTATTGATGGCTAATCTGCAATCAATAAATTAAAGAATCATCATCATAGGGTCTTCAGCGCACATCCACGTCTCCCTGTCTCGGAAATTAGAGCAGCTTATATCTCTGAATCATTTAACAGTAATGTAATCGATGTCTATCTATCTCAACCCCTCATAACTCTTGTTTCTGTTTCTAATATGTCTCTAACTAACCCTTTATATCTGAACATACCTCACCTACTTCTTATTGACTTCTATAACGTCCTCTATTCTCCTATTCTTTTTAATGGCCCTCGAAAGTTTGCCAATCAACAAATTGAAAAATTGATACGTCTCATTAAAAAAATATATTCCCTCGTTGATACCAAAACTAAATAATTCAAATACTGTATGTACAAAAGCAAATTATTCATATGCTGTACGCTGGAACAACGAAATCCGTAAGGAGTGTTAACACTGATGTTCAAATCCAACAGCAGGAATTTGCTAAGTGTCACTTTGTTTGGTACATATCCTAGATTTTTAAAAATATGGCACTAAAGGTATGTAGTTTATGGTTCCCTGTTTTAAATATGTATTCTACATTCCACATTACCCGGTTTAATATGTTGGGATGTATAGGGCGACATTACTGTGGAAGTCAATAAGATATAGACGAGATACGTTGGTGGGACACATTCTCAGACATGAGGGTCTAGTCAGAGACATATTAGAGGCAGAAGCAGGAGTTAGGAGGGGTAGAGTTGGGTTAGATTAGATTATTGTTCGCAAATAGTTAAGGATGTGGGATGTTCTAGCTTTAGGGAAATGCGAAGTTTAGCTCAGGATAGGAAAGGGTGGAGGTACATGTCCAACCAGTCTTAGGACTGACGACCTTATGATGCTGATGATTACTTTACTGCTATTAATACGAGGGTGGATTGATAAGTTTCCGGCCTAACCAAGAGATGACGCCACTAGGCCTACCTTGAGGTGACATTCTATAGTACCATCCTTGGATAGCTTGTAGCTATAGTTTCAGCCCGATCTCCTTGCTAGTGTAGGTTTGACAGCACGCTGAACAAGACGCCTCTGTGGTTTTCGTAAAAATGGAAAAGCAGGAAAATCGTGCTGTCATCAAATACTTTTATTTGAAGGGGTTAACGCCGAAGGAAATTAAAAAAGAGATGGACTCAACACTGGGGACATCCTCCCCGTCATATTCAACCGTTAAGCAGTGGGTTTCCGAGTTTAAAAAGGGTCGTGTGAGCACCTCTGATGGGCCTCGCTCAGGACGCCCCGTTGAGGTCACAACTCCAGATATGATCGAAAAAATTCATCAAATAGTGCTGGGAGACCGCAGATTGAAAGTGCGTGAGATAGCTGAGACCTGTAAGATGTCATATGAACGTGTGCAACATATTTTGCACCAACATTTGCATATGGAAAAGCTCTGTGCAAGATGGGTGCCGCGTTTGCTAACAGTCGACCAAAAATTGATTCGAAAAAACATTTCTACCGCAAATTTGTCATTGTATAAGCGTAATCCAAGCGAATTTTTGCGTCGATTCGTAACCGTTGACGAAACGTGGGTCCACCACTACACTCCTGAAACCAAAGAACAGTCTAAACAGTGGATTGGACCAGGGGAACCAACTCCAAAGAAGGCAAAAACAATTTTTTCGGCGAACAAGGTTATGGCTACTGTTTTTTGGGATGCAAGAGGTATTATATACATTGATTACCTTGCAAAGGGTAATACTATCACTGGTCAATACTACGCAGACTTATTGCAACGTTTGAGCCACGAGGTGAAAATTAAACGACCTCATCTGGCGAAGAAAAAAATCTTGTTTCATCACGATAACGCACCAGCGCACACGTCAATCGTTGCGACGGCTAAAATCAACGATCTAAAGTTTGAATTGATGCCGCACCCTCCTTACTCTCCAGACCTAGCCCCGAGTGACTATTTTCTGTTCCCTAATCTCAAAAAATGGCTTGGCGGTAAGAGATTTGCGGACAATGAAGAAGTAATCGAAGCTGTAAATGGTTATTTTGAGGAGCTTGACGAATCAGTCTATAGAGATGGCATTAATAGACTGGAACACCGCTATGAGAAATGTATCAGCCTTGGAGGAGATTATGTTGAGAAATAAAAAAAAAAAATTTTTAAAAACCTTGTTTTTCTTGGTCAGGCCGGAAACTTATCAATCCACCCTCGTACATTCCTTAAGTAACTATTGACAGCATTAAATGTCATGGAATAGACAATTTGTAAATATAGTTACCCAAATTGGTTTTAACATTAGTAAACTATCCTGCATCCTTTTTGTAATGAAATTGTTCACTAAGGGTACTTCATTTTGGCCAAATTTCTCTCACTATTGTCGCATGAGTTCGACTTGTAATGTTAAAACTGACATTCCACTGTTGACGTTTAATAACGGAAAAAAGTTTCCAGTTCTTGGTTTGGGAACGTGGCAAGTAAGTTAGTATGCATTTTCGGCTATTATTTAAATTCCACTTTCGCAGTCGAAAGCAGGAGATGTAACTAATGCCGTAATGCATGCTATAGAAATAGGATATAGGCATATAGATTGTGCTCATGTGTATGAAAATGAAAAGGAAATAGGAACGGGTATTTCGATGAAAATTTCTGATAGAACTGTGAAAAGGCACGAATTGTACATCACCAGCAAATTATGGAACACTTTTCATGAGCCCTGTCTAGTCAAACCAGCTATAGAAATGTCCCTTTCGAATTTAAAAATTGATTACTTGGATTTGTATTTGATTCACTGGCCCTTTGCGTGGAAAGTAAGTTTATAATTATCTACAAATGCTTTGAACTGTAGTCTCTACAATTTGCACGATAATCCTATCAGAATGACAGCCACAACTCATGTTGTAACACGGGTTTATACTAACATTGTAAATTCTAGACAGTTAAAATTATTCCTTTGTTCCCTAGGGTCTTTCTTTCGATAAGTATCTTCTCTTTCAAAATTTATTAAAACTGGTAACAAAACCCATCTTGATAGGGTTGGCAAGCAAACTTGATAAACTGCATGAATTGGAACTTCCAATATTATAATTTTCCAGCAAATTAATATATATATATATATTAAAGGCAGGTGACGATCTATTTCCAAAAACAAACGAAGGAAGAATTATTTTTAGTAAAGTAGATTATGTGGATACTTGGAGAGCGATGGAAGAAGTATGTAAGAAGGGTTTAACAATGTCAATTGGTGTTTCGAATTTTAATGAAAGACAGCTAGATCGAGTTCTTCAAATTGCTGAAATACCACCAGTAACAAATCAGGCAGGTACTTAAAAATATAAGGGTAGATGATAGTAATGTAGAGTGATTATATCGAGTGGTGGTTTCAAATTAGAGGGAGTGGGCCATTGTATTAGATACCCCATAAATTTTTAATTTTAAAATTATGTATCCTCTATGTGAACCGCGGACCGGCACTGTTTATATCGATTAGTTGAATTTATGCTAAATTGGATAACGTTGAAGTTCAACAAAGGAATAAAGGAGGTTCTTAATAAAATAAGGAAGACATTGAGAGACAAATACCGAAGTTTCGTGTTGTTTAGTATGTTTTTGACATTAATAATTTATCAGTTTAAGTGGTTTGTACGTCACTGATAGCAATGAAAAACTTATTTATAAGTTTTTGAAGATTTAAATGAAATAGGTAGCTGTTTTGACTTCCTCAAGAATTCTTAATAAACTTATAATTCCTGATACGAATTGGTTGAGCTTCAGATTGAACTGCATCCATATCTTACTCAAAAACATCTGACTGAGTATTGTAAATCAAGGTCCGTTACGTTAACTGCGTTTAGTCCTCTTGGATCTCCAGGTCGTCCAAACCAATCAATAGGCGAACCCCAATTATTAGAGGACAAAGGTTTGAAAGAGCTCGCAAGGAAATATAACAAAACACCTGCGCAAATATTGTTAAGATATCAAGTGCAACAGGGACGTATAGTGATTCCCAAATCTGCAACTCCAAAGAGAATTAAGGAAAATACGGAGATTTTTGATTTCGAAATATCCAAAAATGATATGGAATATATTCACACTTTTAACAAAAACCTGAGATACCGTGCAGGCATTGAGTAAGCTCCAATAATTTAGATCATTGACGCCATTAGTGAAACATCTTTTTCCAGATCTACTGATCATGAACATTATCCTTTTAAGGCAGTTTCTTGCGCTTACTAAATTAAGATATCGATAACGAAAATTGGTAACTAGAGGATGACTCAACAGTATTATTACATAGCGAAATTGTACGAATAAAAGATTGAATATCATGATCAACTTTTGCCATTGTGTACCACTTTGTTGTAAATTAGAACAATAAGTAATTGGTGGATTGCAAGTAATGAGATTTTTAGTAGATCATGCATACTTCGTTTACTTTCTGTAGCGATGTGACCTTCAGTTTGACCGGCGCAAGGTAGAAAAGAACAGCACTAGGCCAGAAAAGGAAGGAGACAACTCTCGGCTAAACACTTAACCGTTGAGGAGCGTATAATCCGTACAGTACTGCACGGAAAAATTGACCATTTTATCCACTATAATTGCATTGCTCAAATGTGCTGTTATTGGTACCATTTACTACTGAAAATATCAACGAGACGTTTATTTATATTTGAAGACATATTAAAGGGCTTTAACGCTTGTTTTCGACTCGCACTACTATTCATGATTGAACAAAACTTTTGGCAGGTACTGTATGAAAAAGTATGTTTAATAAACAAGAGTCGAGGGTATAATGAGCTTTTTTCTCCCTACCTGCGATTTTGCCAGTGCGCAACTAAGACATTGGAAAGGGAAAATCGCTACAGAAAGTAAATGAATTATACTAAACCAGTAAAAGTTATTATAGGTGTTTCATTTAACTTCAGCATACAAATAAACTCAAGAGCAAATTTTATCATCATTATCTTTATTGACCACGAAATGTACAGAAAAATATATAAAATACAGTATCTATAAATATAATACACGTTGTTTTTTAACATAAGCATTGAATAATAAACACATTTAACAAGCCCACTCTCAGTCTAAGTTTACCTTTGAAACATTTATTTGTTCTTTGATCATGTAATTATTATTTAAACAATGTTTTGCAAGATTCCGACCAACAACCAGTACAAATAATAATATTTAAATACGATAAGGAATACAACTTTGTTACGTTTTCTTTCTTGAAGTTCCCATTGCTAATTCTTCAATTCAGTATTCATCGTTGAAGGGATAGTGGGGGTGTGTTGTAAACCTGCAAAGTGAAACAAACAAAACCATTAGAACAAATGAGCGTTATGTTGTGATAAAGAGTCAATTCATACTTTACGATTCTCTCAAAAGTGATACTACATTTAAATAACGCAACTGCCAGTATTGAAGGTTATTATTCCTTATTGCGATGTGAGCAGCTTTTGGCATTAGTTTTTTGACTTGTTCCTTCTAATCCTGTGAGACTCACGGTTGCAAAGATATTTACAACAAACGCAAATTACATCCTTTTTTCAAGTTAAATGGGGATTGCAACCCCATCATCATCTTCATAAGGTTGCCAGTCCTAAAACTGGTTGGTCACGCACCTCCACTCTTTCCTATCCTCAGCTAATATTCGCATTTCCCTAAAACTAGAGCATCCACCATCCTTAACTATTTGGGAAACTTTAATCTAATCTAGGTCTACCTCTACTCCTCTTAACTCATGTTTCTGTCTCTAATATGTCTCTAACTAGAGCTTGATGCCTGAGAAGGTGTCCTATCAACCTATCTCGCCCATTTTTTATTGATTTTAATAGAATCCTCTGCTCTCCTATTCTTTCTAATACCTCTTCATTTCTAACCTTCTCTATCAATGGTACATTAATTCGTCTGTAACACCATATTTCGAACGTTTCTAACCTTTTCTTTTCCGCCTTACCCTGCTTCTTCCGTCTCCTATCTTTATATTCGCTCTTTCCCCACTTTTTTTTTCGTTGCATACCAGTATTTTTGTTTTATTTTACTGTTTTGTCAATACCGTTTCCATTTTATTAAAAGCTATCTCTAACTCCTCCTTGCTAGATTGCAACCCCAACAGAAAAAAATTTTGCGTACCCAAAATGTTAACCTAATCCCTTCTTCAAAAATTTAACCAATAAAAGTTACTCTAGTTAATCTGTTTACTGAGAACACGTGTTCGCACACTTCCAATGTGATCATTAATAGGAAAGGTAGAAACACATGCCCATAATGAATAGGTTTTGTGATCACTAGGGTAGGTTCCTTTTTAGTTTAATTATTTATTCCTATACCATAGTCTCCGTTTTCTAGTTAACCGCAATATTTTGACCATCTCATGACATTGACTCCTTACCATCATCAAATGATTTGTTTTTTATTTTACATTTCTACACATACGCATGCACTTACCATTGCCACAATATTATTCTACCATTGCAGTCGAAAGAGTCGATATACTTAACATCTTCTGAAGTCAGTTGAAAATCAAACACGTCAATGTTCTCTTGAATTCTCTTCTTGTTTACCGACTTTGGAATGGCTATTAGACCTCTTTGGAGTAGATATCTGATGATAACTTGTGCATGGGTTTTTTTGTACTTGTCACCGATGATTTTTAGTTTACCGTCATCCAATAACTTTGGATCGTCTGGTTTTGCCCATGGACGATCAGGGGCTCCAAATGGACTGTAGGCGGTAATCGTAATTTCTTTTGATTTGCAGAATTCGGCAAGTTTCTTTTGATTCAAATACGGATGACATTCAACCTTCGCAGAAATACAAAAGTATAAGTAGCAAACAAACTATTTAAGTTCTTAACTCGTCGATGTTTTTGATGGTAAATGATCTAAATTTAAAAGAGGTACACTGCGTATGCCCTAAATGAAATCGATTTAATTTTGATGAAATACTTTTGGCTTAATCGTATTATTTTTCTTTAGCGCCTTTTCTGCATGATAATTGATAAGTCATCAGTTCCAGTGCCAGTATCAATGTAGGCAGATACATAGCTAAGGTGGGCCCAGGCTCATCAATTGAAACTCCTATTCCATATATTACCTCACCCTAAATATTAACTTCGTCTGATACAAATGTAAAATTCAAAAGTTTAGGACGCTTGGCTTATTGCAAAATTATGCGACGTTTTTATTTAAAGATGGAAAAAGAAATATTACTTTGTCCAAATTCAAGAACATTTTATTTTCGATGAAGGTGATATTCTAAATTACTTACACAAATAAACATGGAGTCTAAAGCATTGTTTACTTTTCCCGTCTTGCGGAGATAATAGATATAGATACTAAATATTATCAGGGATCTCAAGGTGTTTTGATTGTACTTAATGAGGCCCGGTGCAAAATGATATGCAGGTTAAACATACACTAAACCGAGGAAATTTAAAAGAAGCACCTTGGTTGTTAGATACCTACTTATTTTACTTCCTTTTCCATTTCTTAAACGTGTTTGTTTTTTTATCCTCGTTAGTTAAAGGTAGCTGAGGGTATGACCAGTTTATTTGAAGAGAACAAAAGAAATTAATTTATAATAAGACCTGTTGACAAGCACTTCACCTATTTGAGCCAAAAATATTCCTTCAAAGAGATGCAAACTAAGCAGAATTTATTATTATTGGAATGAGGTGTTAATAGGCAATACAACATACATAGAAGGTATCACAAAGAGAGTCTTTACGTCACTCACTTGATTGGTAACTGGTACAACTGTAGTCAATTGGAGAAGCCTTTCGATTTGTTTTCTATTAAAATTGGATATTCCAATTGATTTGACGAGCCCTTTTTTGTAAACTTCCTCCATTGCTTTCCACGTATCCACATAATCAACACCCTCTGGAACGACATGACCGTTTTCGTCTTTTTGGTATGAACCATCATCTCCTGGCTGCAATGAGTTTATTATTCACATGTCAATTAAATTGATAAAATTATCACGAGTGTCTAACTACTTTGACGATAATAGCAATTATGGCTTGGGTAATTCTTCTAGTAATCAGTATTAGATAAAGCTTTTTGGAGAGAGGAGACTTTCCTCTGCAAAATGATACTATTCTTAAATTTTTTAAAACGTGCTATTGATCGCAATTCTTGATTGAAGGGAACCCATTTGAGTTTCAAAATTATTCACTAAAGAGCTTGATTTTTATAGGCAATTCTCTTCAAACCTTGTATGCGTTTGATCAGATGGATGAAAGGATTTCTTCATACCTTAAAATCCATGGGAGCATGCATTAAATACAGATCCAAATAATCTAATCCCAGAGCCGTTAATGACTGTTTAAGTGCTGGTTCTACAGCTTCCGGTTTGTGGAAAGTACACCACAGTTTGCTGACAATAAAGAGGTCTTCTCTTTTGACAACTTTCTCATCAATTTTTGCCTTGATCGCTTCACCGACTTCCTTTTCATTTCCGTAAACCCAAGCGCAGTCAATATGTCTGTAACCGGCGTCTATTGCATCCTTTACTGCTTGCGTTACTTCTCCTGGTTTTGACTAAAATAGATAACCGACATTTCATAAATATGTGTATGAAAATAGAATTGTTCTGGGAAATCGATTGTTTCAGTTGCTACTCTTTAGAATAAGCAGAACATTTTTTTGCTGTGTTAAGTTCGCTTTAATGTATACGCAGTTATACAAAATAAATGTGGAAATTTCCCTAAAAAGAACCTGTAAATAATATGTACTGAATATTCATTGATTCACGTTTTATCAATGTAGCATTTTACACTTCAATTAGTTTGTAGCATGCTTGAAGTAATTTGTGGAAATGTTTTCCCTTAATGATGGGAAATACGTCATACTTATCAGGTCTTAACGTTAATTGTTCAGCTGCAAGTAATAACAAAAAAGCAACTACTTATGTAAAAGTGTAGAAAAAAGTAAAATTGTCCAACTAACCCTAATTTCATTTTATTAATTATACAAGACACAAACACAATGTTTAGTTGGGTACAAAATATTATTTACTGTAAAATCCATAATAATTATTAATTATAATACAGTAGAGGTGGAGAAATAGTATCAGACAATAAAATTACTATTGTAATTTTAGAATGAATTGAAAGAAGTATAAATATTCATAATTAAGCATTTTGTGCTTGTTTGTTGTGTAATTATGAAGTTAAAAGAAATTAATAGCCCCGATTATTTAATTTTGTTGTTATCTGTTCCAAGTTTTTATAAATTACTGAGTTATTTACATTCATTTAGAAAAAGCATAAATTCACCGAGGGCAAATAAAAATTGCAATCCAAACAATAAGTCACTGTATAATAATGTAAACTTTGATAAGAACGAAAATGTGCTATTTGAAGTATAAGAAAGTATTAAAAAATCGTTAACAGTGTTTTAAATTATTACTGTTTTTAACTAAAAAAGAAAAGTGGAATATTGTTAGCAAATCGAGAAAAAAATTTAGATTTAGAAAACCGAAAATTGTGAAATTTAATCAAGTACATTCTGTGCAACAAAGTTAATTTTTTGTTGTTTTTGGTAAAAGTATCACATCTCACTCACCTTCCATGTGCCTAGTCCAAAAACGGGAATTTCCAAACCGTTATTTAATTTCACTTTTGGTACTTGATTCGGGTTAACCATCGTAACAACTTTTTTACCAATAACTGCTAATAAAAGAAAAATACGTCCAAACGGATATACGCTTTGAAGGCTACTGGATTGTATGTAGTACGTTTATGTAATTATATACTTATCTATCCATATGTTGTGTAATTTTGCCTGTTTGTGACTGCTGCTATGTACAGTATCTACCTACATAAACAATTCAGCAGACTATAAATACGAACACCGGCTATAGTTTGATATGGAATAATCGATAACACTGTTTCAGGTGATTTCGCGAAATCAAAATTGAAAATTGTCTACTTGACTTTTTACTTTGAAACATTGACACCTGACGTAGCTACCTACCTACCCTAGATTTTTTTTTTTTTTAATATAATAATTCAAAGAGAAATTTTTAGCTTTAAATAAAATGGACGTGGTACTGACAGATCAATACTGTATGAAAATAAATAAAAGTAAAACTAAAATACTGATATGCAAGGGAAGAAAAAGTAGGGAGAGAGCGAATATAAAGATAGGAGACGAACAATTAGAAGAAGTGGCTGATTTTAGATACCTAGGAAGTCAGATAAGTGAGGATGGAAGGAGTAGTAGGGATATAAAGCAGAGGATAGCGCAGGGTCGTGTCGCCTTTAATAAAAAGAAGTCACTTCTATTCGAAAAAGGTTGTTAAAGGTGTATGTTTGGAGCGCGACGTTGTACGGGTGCGAAACATGGATAGTGGGAGCGGCGGAAAAGAAAAGGTTAGAAGCGTTCGAAATGTGGTGTTATAGGCTGATGATGAGGATATCGTGGGTAGAAAAGGTTAGAAATGAAGAGGTATTGGAAAGAATAGGAGAACAGAGGACTCTATGGAAGTCAATAAAAAATAGGCGAGATATGTTAGTAGGCCACCTTCTCAGGCATGAAGGTCTAGTCAGAGACATATTAGAGGCAGAAACAGGAGTTAGGAGGGGTAGAGGTAGACCTAGATTAAATTACTCTTCGCAAACAGTTAAGGATGTGGGCTGTCCTAGTTTTAGGGAAATGCGAAGTTTAGCTCAGGATAGGAAAGAGTGGAGGTACGTGTCCAACCAGTCTTAGGACTGATGACCTTATGATGATGATGATGAGAGAGAAATTAACTGATGAATTTTATCAATCATTCTTGTCTTTAGATACAGGTAAATCCATTTTATTTTTGTCCATCAAGGCGTAGCTAGTTGTCCTAAAATTTCTCAATTGTCGATTATAAGTCGCTTATCAGCCTAGCTGTTTTGTGTATTACCAGAATGACGTCAAAGAACCTTTTGACTTTATTATTTCTGTGATATCTACCAGTTTACCACCGCTTTCCGTTTTCATATCGATCCTAATTTATATTATAAATTTAATCAGCTTACATAGTTTTGCAATACATGATAGTGTGAGAGGGCAAACAAAGTTAGGTGCCTATATTGGATTTGGAACCGGTATATTTACTCATTTGGTGTAAACAGTTTACCTATATTTAGTACAGTACAGTAAAGCAGGACTGGACTAGCTAATAGTGTTAGCCTCAGTGGCTCTCTCCCAGAGAAGCTAAAAACGTAGCAACATTAAACATAAGCTTTTAATATCTCACAACCTATAAGCCCTAATGTTTTAAATTCCATAACTGATTCATTTAAAATCTCAATAATTCTTGAGTTTAAACCACCATGACCTCACAGCTCAAACGTTTTGGTCTCCAAAAGGAAAATGGGTAGGTACCTAGCTGAAGGTTATTAAATTTTACCATATCATCCCCTGTCCCGAACGTACGATTATTCCTAATATCAAGGACAAAGGCAATGTTAAAATCCTTAAGGAATAAAGAAATTTCGTCTCAGAAATTAGGGTAGGATATTTTGTACTTTAAGTAGAAGTACGATAAAATATCCATTTTTGGAGTTGTGTAGAGCAAAAGAAGATTAAGACTGTGTAGCATTAGTTAAGACCTTGAAAATTCGGAAAAATAAATAATTATTAACATATATTAATTTCAAAACTAGGACATTCAGTAGATCATCATTCTTTATATCCTTTCTGCTCCTTCCGTCCTGACTTCGTTGATACCTAAAATCTGTCACTTCTAATTTTTCGTCTCCTATCTGTATATTCGCTCTTTCCCTACTTTTTCTTCCCTTGCATACCAGTATTTTTGTTTTACTTTACTGTTTTGTCAATACCGCTTCCATTTTATTTAAAGCTATCTCCAATTCCTCCTTGATAGATGCTAATACTTCTATATCATCTGCAAATCTAAGCATACTAATCTTTTGCCCTTGCACATCTATCCCTACAGTTGTACCGTCTTTAATGATATTGATCGCGTCTTTGATGTATAGATTAAAAAGTAGCGGTAACAGTGTGCATCCCTGCCTGACTCCCTTCCTAATATTTACTTCTCTACGTTGCAGCCCCAGCTCTATAACTGCCTGTTGCTCTTTATACAAACTAAGTATCACTCTTTTATCTCTGTAACTTATCCCATCATAATTTAACTAATGCAATGATTAATAATAAAATTCCTTTTGAAATTGCTGGAAACACTGCCTTTATTAATTGAGACAGACTGTACGTTGTCAAGATAGGCTATCGATGGATGGTACGATATTTGGTATCTGACAACTCTAATCGAAAATGTATTATACATCTATATAATATATGTGTTAGGCCCGAAGACCGAAAACGCTCAGTGGCCGGAAAAAACGGCCACATCGCGTTCTGGCTGCCTTCAAACGCACAGAATGCGTTCTGGCTGTTTTTCAACGGTCGCAACGCGTTCTGGTAACTGTTAAACAGCCGGAACGCGTTTTGTCAATTGTTGTCGGGTATACAGTTAAAATTTGATTTTTTTTCAACTATTTAATTAAAAAAAAAACGCTCACAACGCGTTCTTAATGTTCGACTTGTATTATTTGCCGCTTTCTACCTGCGTACTATGAGATTTATATTGTACTTTTAATTTCAATCCATTTTTCAGTTTTTAGGAAACAATTCAATTATTGACAACACAACTATAATTGGATACCAAAGATGGGTTCGGTTTTTCTCGCCGAATCATTTCAACAATATTAAATTTCTTATAATTGTTTTTCTGTTCTAGGAAGAAAGTTACACTGAACACTTATATTGTGGAGCATATGATATACGAATGAATGAATGAAAAAGCGAAAAGTTATTCATTAAACAAATGAATTTCGACTTATTTTTTACACATTTAACTTAGTGTAGAGTACAACGCAAACTTAAATTCATGCCTTTTTTACTTTATTAGAAACGATTTAATTTTTGACAACCACAATTAAATACAAACGGGTTTTTCGAACTTTCAAGTACTTTATATAGGTATATTACTTATTTTTACAAGAACTGTTTGAATGACATTTCGAATTACATAATTCTCGTTTCGTATCTGATACAAACTTGTTATTGGGGAAAAAACAAATGCATATCGACTAATAATACGGTTATTGTCTCCAATATTTTTCATCATTTGTTGTTATTCTGTACAGTATTTTACCCGAATTTAATTCACTGCAAATGTTTGGTACATGGTTTAAACCGAGTAGCAGAAGCTGTTGTTGCGGTTGGAATACCCGGAGGTAAATAAATTGATTTCAAACGTAAAAAAAGTATTTATTAAAGCTCCCTTGAGAGTACAACATTATAAGGAAAGGCTAACAATATAAGTGTTCAGTGTAACTTTCTTCCTAGAACTGAAAAACAATTATAAGAAATTTAATATTGTTGAAATGATTCGGCGAGGAAAACCGAATCTATCTTTGGTATACAATTATAGTTGTGTTGTCAATAATTGAATTGTTTCCTAAACTGAAAAATGGATTGAATTTTATATGTTTTATATAAATCTCAACAACAACAGGTAGAAAGCGGCAAATAATACAAGTCGAACATTAAGAACGCGTTGTGAGCGTTTTTTTTTTTATTTTTAATTAAAAAGTTGAAAAAAAAATCAGATTTTAACTGTATACCCGACAACAATTGACAAAACGCGCTCCGGCTGTTTAACAGTTACCAGAACGCGTTGCGAGCGTTTAAAAACAGCCAGAACGCGTTCTGTGCGTTTGATGACAGCCAGAATGCGATGTGGCCGTTTTCTCCGGCCACTGAGCGTTTTCGGTCTTCGGGCCTAACATATGTATTTGTGTGTTCGTTTCTTTTTTCTTATTCGTATTATTTCGTAAATCGGCGTCGTGCTTCGACATTCCTTTGTGTCGTTTATATAAAAACACTGAAACATAATCATTGTTATAGACAGTATGCCGTGTGGTGTACTACTTTATTTAAAACGATATAATTTAACACAACGATTGCGTATCAGCTGGATGTTTATGTGAAGATAGAGTGATGGATTGCCGTAAAATGCGGTGATCACATGATTTTAAAGTTGTAATGTTCTATGGGAAAATTTTCAACGTAAAAAATAGGCGTCTGATAACGTTTTGTTGTTTTGTATAGCATTTATTTATAAGCATTTAAGAAACATTGCATTTGTTAATAAATTATTAATTAGGGAAGGCCATACTTGCAGTAAAATGTAACCACTTTGGGATTGGAAACATGTCTGTTTACTGAGCTTTTTGGGAATGGGATTTAAACGTTTTGTCAGATACAGAATAAAACTCTCGTTTTCTTTTCTTCATATTTCACATTTTGTCCCTTCATCTTTCCAACAATATTTATTTTCATTGCATTTGTTCCCCGTTCTAAACCTTCCTATAATTCTCATATCCTTTATTTCTTCTCAAATATTGTGGTCTTATATCTTCCTAGCAGTCTTCCCACAGTCACCCTCTCACCCCTTCTGCATATTTCGTCCTTTGTAAAGTCACGCCCAAATTGGGAACGGTGTCTTGACCATCTATGTTATGTCGCTAATCGGTTAATTATTAATCTTATTTACCCGATTATAATGTAATTTAATTATTTAAGCGTGACTGGGGGTCAGGTACTAAAATTATGCGAGGGCAAGTTTGAAAAACAATAACAACTTTATTATGTAAATATAAAATGATAAAGGAAATTGAAATAAAACATTTACAAAAAGGATCTTTCCCTCAATGTAGATCAATACCCAAAAAAGATAAGTCTGCTTTACTTACATTGACAGGAGCGTCGCAACCATCATCGCCCAGGGGTAGTGTCACCAACACTCAAAATTTGCCACCTAGTACTCCTTTTAAGGGTAGACTTTATCCCTTCGCGTTCCGGAATCGACTGATTGCGAATCAACCATCGATCCCCGTCCACGCGCTAAACTTTTTGATGAACCAGTGAATATTTGACCACAGTTCAACGTGGGTCATTCACTGGTTCCAGAAGTTTCTCTGGTCTTGCTGATCTAATGACAAAAAACGACGAAGTCCTTACTGATGACTTCGCGAAGTTCAGTAATTTTCCTATTGACCAGAGCTATCGAACTAGCGTCAAATTCCGCTTGTAAAATAGATAATTTTTTTTTCACTTGCCGCCTCGTTGCTGTGTAATGCCAAATATGCTTATTTTGCAAGTGAATGAACTCGATATACGTTTTATGAATTTGAAAAGAATAACAACGTTATAATTATAAAATATTTAATTAATTTTGAAATATGTTTTAAGGTCTAAAATGGTTTTTTGGATTTCATTAAAATTTCACTGCGTGACAGTATTCTTCTCAAGTCTTCTCTCTTGTCTCCTCATCACATCTTTTCTTTATCATATTACCTATATCTATTCATTTAATTCTTCATTCCATCAATTTGTCTTTACGTATATCATAATTTCTTCCAACGCTGTTTTTCTGTCTTTATGATATCTGTCTTTTATCCCAAAACCCATGTTTTTTTTTTCCATATACATATCTTATCTTACGTCTTCTTCTTGTAAACTCCAACTGACCCTCATATTTGATAGGTCTCCTGGTATTCTCCACGATTTCTCCAAATTTCGTTTCCCTTGTTAACATACATTCCGGAGTGCCTCCACCCAATTTTAACATCTATTTTATGTGATTTTTATAATTTAATATTATATATTTTCCATCTCATACAAGATAACGCTTCGTACTATTGCGCTGAATAAACTCATCCGTTTCTAATCGTTTATCCAATTCCCCATGTTTTCTTTGTTATTTTTTCCCATTAACAACATCCTGTAAGACTGAGAAGGGTTTCGATACGTCTTTCTCGGGGTTTCAGGGGATTTTAAGTCGGACTTCAAAAAGAGCAAATCGAAAACTTTTCTGGGCTTTTTTTTTGGATGCGTCTAGAAATTTAATTTTAAAAAATTGATAAGGTGTTTGATGAACTGAAGTTTGCTCTGCTGATTATTTATAAGGAATTTGAACTGAACTACATATAAGGCAGTTGCAGCGTCGCATAGTGATAACTGTTTTCCAAAATCGATAAACATTACTGGCCTTTCTTGATGGATCTCGAAATTTGGTTTTGAAAAGTTAATGGTTTAAACAGGTTATAAATCGGACTTCAAAAAAGCGAGCTGTAACGTTGCAAGGTGACGCTTCTTTATCCCAAAATCGGCAAACTTCAAATTTTCGTGAATATTTTTATCGTAACTAAAAAAAAAAAAAAACTACAACTTGTTTTAATTATCTTCTGAAGGTTTTTTAATATTGTTTTTTTATTTATTTCAGGATAATGGAAACAGCCTGAATTTCGCACTCATGGAAGCAAACCAGAGCCAGAGATGCATATGTTACGAACCCAATGGAAATATCGAAGTCTACCAAAATATCAGAACAATTAAACAATTAGAGACGGTCTTTTGATGGTAAATAAGGCTTCTTTTAACTTTTACTTGGTTTAAAATTTTACAGACTTTTCATTGTTTCTATTTTAATTTATTTATTATTAGCGACCCGCCCCGGCTTCGCATGGGGGTAATCATAGACAACCCCTGAACACAATAAATATACTACAGAATGTCTTTATATACAACATTCACAGTTTTTTTGTCATTAGACAATACAAATAGGCCTCCCGGTCGGTAGCGCCGCAACCGCTATGTTTGCATTTTAAATCTGTGATATCTTCGAAAATATTCATTTAAATTACATGTTGTAAAGGGCCATATTGATACATATTAATGCATAATGTATTTAAGTACTTAATTGGATAAGAATTAATGCCGTGTTGCTTAAAATCGTTTCGTAAATAACTCATTATTTCTTATAAAAAGTAAAGGATAAACAATGGTTATTGTGGGTTATCCCTAAGAGATAGACATATACTATCACGGACTTTTTTGTAGATCTTTTTAAGATGTACAATACTTTAGTACATTATTTTGATCTATCTCGTAGGGTTCAGCCAGCTTTTGCAAAGTAAGCGCAAAAAAATGTGTTTTACGACATCACATTGGAAACCTCTAAAATTATCAGGGTTTCACTACTATATTATGCATGTATTATAGATATAATCCTTACTCTTGAATCACTCTATCCACTAAAAAAACCCGCATCAAAATTCGTTACGTACATTTAAAGATCTAAGCATACATAGGGACAGACAGCGGGAAGCAACTTTGTTTTATACTATATAGTGATAAAGCGGTTTTATTAATACTGTTTCCTTTAATTTGTTTTCACAGGACAACGCCAATGGGCCAACTCAAAAATTATCAGGATAACACTTTAAAGAATGGTGAAAAACTGATTGTGAGAGGGCACCGAAGTCTGCTCTTTTTTTAGGGTGAAAGAGTAATTGTGAGACAGCATCGAAGTCTGCTCTTTTTCATGGTTACAATGGATTATATAGGACGTAAAAAAGGTGAGCTAATTGATTGCGGCCTCAAAACTAGATGCTCTGTTTCCAAAATTGACAGAACATTAAATTTTTGCGGGGTTTTTTGATAAGTATTAATTTTGGAAACACATAAAACGTTAACCACGTCGTAGTCTGCTCGTCCTCGTGGTTCAAGTAGATTTTAAGTCAGACATGGAAAAGAAACTTAATTTCAAAGAACTGGATTTTGTATTTTCTAAATCTTAACTGATTGGAAATGTTTTAATTTTTTTATTTTACTAATGCAAGACATTGGGAGCAGCCTGGACCGCATACGCAGCGAAGCAGGACTCCGGGATCCGAAGACTTCCGGGCCTGATGACTCCGGGATTGGAAGACACCGCGCCTCCAGGATCTTCAGGTACGATAACTTCGGTCAGGATCAGTGATGGGCATTGAACCCAATGGAGATGTCGAGTCTATCAGATCCACCCCTAGGGCTTCGAATGATGACCTAATAGGGCACCGAGGGACCATTTCTTTGATTGTAAGATTTATTTGAAAGCTATATATATTATTTGCATTTATTTATGTTGATGCTTTTTTTTTAGAAATTATTTCTTTTAATTGCTTAAACTACATTTAAAGTTTTGTTTTCGTTTTATTTAAAGGCATTCCTTGTTTTAAATACTTATAAACTACTCAATTTAGTTTTTTCTTTTTATTTACTTTAACACTTTTTGAAGGTTCTCTTCAATTTAACTTACTTCATATTTCTTATTTATTTAAAATATCTACTTCTTTTTGTTAATTATATGGACTTTTTAAAAAATAAATTCACTTTATTCTAATCATTTCTTTTTATTTTAATTTAATTAAGATTTTTATTTCATTTACATTAATTTGTCTATTTAGTTTTCATGTTTGTGTTGTTTAAGGTTTTGAAACGGACTTGAGAATGTTAGCTTTAGTATATCCAAGTGGTAACTTCTTTCATAATATTGATAAAAACTCATATTTTCGCGGACTGTTTTAGTGTTTTTGGAAATTTCATTGTGAAAAACTGAAAGAGCCATTAATGAATTGAAGTCCACTTAATAAAGTAAATTTTTACTTTACTTTTACACTTAATCTTGAGAAACCCAACATTTTTTAATTACTTTTCTAAAGCTTAATTTGTTTAATTTTTTTTATCCTTCTTTTTATTTTACATATGCAGAACATTGGATATAGCTTGAACCGAACACTCGGTGGAGTTACTCAAGGTCAGTGATGGACATCGGACTCAGTAGAGATGTGGAGTCTTCAAGGACATCAAATCAGGTCCACCACCAAGGCTTCAAATCAAGATATACACCCAGAGACAGACATTGTTAATGTATGACTTCCTGACATTTTTGTACACTTTAACTTTTGTAGATTGTTCCAATTTATTCATATTACTGTCCTTTTTTAAACTTCTTGTTTTACTGCTGTTTCTTTTAGTTTTTCTTTTAACTATATTAGAGAGAGATCCTTATTTTTCTTTTATTTACATTCCTTAAACTTTTCTAGAAAAATTCCTCTCATTCACTTTAACATTTGCAGATTGTTACAATTTATTCATTCATACTGTTCTTTTTTAAACTCCTGTTTGACTGCTGTTTCTTTTAGTTTTTCTATTAACTATATTATAGATAGATCCTTATTTTTCTTTTATTTACATTCTTTAAACGTTTCTACTTTCCATTTTTAATTTACTTTTAGATTCTTGGCTAAACTTCTCTTTATTTTTTATAGTAACATATCGGGACCAACCACAGCCCCGCACCCGCCAGGACATACTGGTACTTCAAACCAGGACGTCGTAGAATCAGGCTGGTGTACTGCGGGATCGGAACACTTCGGGCCTGGGTTTTGAAGACATCGAGGCTCCAAGAAGAACATAGGACATCAGGACATACAGAACTTCAAACCAGGATGTCGAGGGACTAGGCCGGGTGTCTCCGGGATCCGAAGACTTCCGGGCCTGATGATGACTCCGGGATTGGAAGACACCGGGCCTCCAGGATCTTCAGGTACGATAACTTCGGACTTCCAAGACATCGAAGTTTGATGATCGTGAGGTATGAAGATCTCGAAATTGGTAAGTCTGGGGAGTTCAAAGACTTCGGGGTAAGAAGTCCGCGCACTTCGGGATTTCCGAGGTTGGAAAATTTCGGGGATTGAAAACATCAAAATGTTGATGTTTTCTGTCTCCGAAAATTTCAAACTCGGAAGACTTCGACGTGCGAAGCTCTCTACCTCGAATCTTTCAACTTCACAGTCTTTCCTGTTTCGATATCTTTAATCCTTGAGATCATTAAACTTCGAAATCTTCGAAATTCGATGTTTTCGTACTTGGTACTCTGGATCCTGGAATTGAGGGGGGCGATCGGCCGGTACCGCGAGGGGCCGGTCGGTCAACGGGGTGGGGCGAAACGGGGGGCGGGTCGCGGGCCAGGAGGGCCCGAAATAAAATACAGGGGGGTGTATATGTATTTATAATTAATAAATAAGTATTAAATATTAAAAATAACAATTTTTTCATTTTTTCGAGTCGTGCTTTCGAGTCGTGCATCCCTGCGTTGGGCGTTTTTGTAATTCGAAGACCGTGGGGGACAAGGGTCCCCTGTTCGAGCGCGGGACCATTTTTAGCAGGATTAAATACCCCCCAAGTGGTAATTGCCACCTTTCAATGACCAGAAACATCCTCCAAGTGGTTAGGAGTACCTTACAACAACTTAGATCGTCATTCACAGGCTCGACTTATGCCTTGTCAAACAAGAATCAACATCAAGTTGTTTAAAGATAACCATATCTGCAGATGATGTGGTACAAGTGCCACCTCTGCAGAGAGGGTTACCTTCAAACCCCTTGACGGTGTTCCTGATTGGGAAGGGATAAGTCTTACCTACCAGTGACGATCGTCGTTGTTGAAAGGGGTTCCTTACCATTGGAAGATGTACCAGCCATTGTACGATGACTCTTACCCTTGGGAGCTATTTGCACCCGTTAGAAATGGTCCCCTGTTGCCGACGAAAGCGATGTTGTTCCTAAACTTTAATAAAACATGTAAACAATGGTTAAAGTTAAAAGAGTTACAGTATTTACTAAAATGAATAAATGTAAAAGTAAAGAAAACACAGTTTTAATAAAAATACATAAATCCTACCTCTTCTTAATGTCCTGTTGTTCCTAATGTTAACCCACTAGTAGAAACGGCTCCTTGATGTTGACGAAGATAATCCCGCTATGAATGCTGTCCTTTGAGAAGAAAAATGGTCCTGAAGTTGGTTTGAAGTCCTTACTGCTTGTAAAAGAAATCTAAAGTTACTAAAGCAAACAAAATATATATACTTATGGAAAATAATAGAGATAGGGCAGTTACTAAAATAAATAAATCAATGTGAAAAGAAAAATAATTTCTAAAGAAAATAAATCAATTCTACCTCTCTTTGAAGTCCACGTGATCTAAAAGTTGGTCGATTGCAAATGTCGTTCCTGTTCGCTGACTGGACTGGAAGACGTATCTGCAATAATGTAAAGATTTAAATTAAAGAAATAAAATGTCTAAAAAAAGGTAAGTAGCTAATAAGAAAGGAAGAAAGGTTAAATAGTCCTAAAATAAGATCTAAAATGTATAAGAAGTGTAATATTATAATAATAAAGATTTGAATTAATGTAAAACAGAAAGATTATTTATTTTAATTAAAAAGAATTCTAATAAAATAAATAAGTAAGTTTGTTCTACAATAGTCCTATATAAAACCAAAGGTGAATAAAAAACATAATTCTTACCATTCCTTGAAAAGTCACTTCATCATTTCTTGAAGAAGATCTACATTAATGTTAAACAGAAAGAAATTATTTGAATAATGTAAAGAAGTAAATTTGTTTTAAATAGACCTAAAAGAAGATTTAAAATGAGATCTAAAGTGAATAAGAAGTATAACTCTTACACACCTTGAAGTATCATCCCCTCATTCCTTGGATTAGTTCCTTTGTGATGTGCTCCCTGTAAATAAAAAATGTCAAAATTACTGTAAAACAGAAGTAAAAGATTTCAGTAAAGCAAAGACATAATTTTATTCAATAATAGAATTAAAATAAGGACTAAAGTGAATAAAAAATATAAGCCTTACCGTTCCTTGAAATGTCATTCCCTCATTCCTGTGATTAGTTCTTTTGTGATGTGCCCCCTGTAAATTTAAAAGATCAAAATCTAAAAAAAAAGAAGTAAATTTGTTTTAAATAGACCTAAAAGAAGATTTAAAATAAGATCTAAAGTGAACAACAAGTATAACACACCTTTCGAAGTATCATCCCCTAATTCCGTGGATTAGTTCCTTTACGATGTGCACACTGTAAATAGAAAAGGCCAAATCAAAAATATGAACTTACAATCAAATACCAAAAACAAACGTCACATTGGGGTGCATTTTCTACGTCATTTCAAAATTATTAAAATATAAAATCAGTTTTATCAGTCAGGAAGAGCACATCCAAGCGAATAAAACGATATCCGCCGAAATTCCAGAAACGTATTCCAAATTTGCCAAACTGACACGCCAAAATGTGAACTTCAAAACAAATTAGAAAAACAAACGTCAATTTGGGATGCATTTTCTACGTTATTTAAAGGGTAATGTAAAGCCAGTGTGATCAGCCAGGAAGAGCACATCCTGACAAAAAAAACGGTATGTCCAAAAATTTCATTCACCATTTCTAAATGGGCCAAATTGGCACGCAAAATATGAACTTATAGTCAATTATCAAAACCAAACGTCGATTTGGGGTGCATTTTCTACGTTATTTAAAGGTTGATGCAAAACCAGCTTTATCAGTCAGGAAGAGCACGTCCCGGCGAATAAAACGATATGCGGAGAAGCTCCAGAAACGTCCTCTAAATGTGCCAAATTGGCACTCAAAGATGTGATCTTTCAATCAATTTAGAAAAACAAACGTCACTTTCGGGTGTATTTTCTACGTTATTTGAGAGTTGATAAAAAACCAGTTGTACTAGTCAGGCAGAGCACATCCAGACGAATAAAACAGTATGCCCAGAAATTTCATTCTCCATTCCTAAATGTGCCAAATTGGCTCGCAAAGATATGAACCTATAGTCAATTATCAAAAACAAACGTCACTTTGGGGTGCATTTTCTACTTTATTTAAAGGATAATGCAAAACCGGATTGATCAGTCAGGGAGAGCACAACCTGACGAATAAAGCAGTATGTCCAGAAATTTCATTCACCATTCCTAAATGTGCCAAATTGGCTCGCAAAAATATGAACTTATAGTCAATTATCAAAAACAAATGTCACTTTGGGGTGCATTTTCTACGTCATTTAAAGCTTTATGCCAAGCCGGCATTATCAGTCAGGAAGAGCACGTCCTGACGAATCAAACGATATGTGGTGGAGTTCCAGAAACGTCCTGTAAATGTGCCAAATTGGCACGCAAAGATGTGAACTTTCAATCAATTTAGAAAAACAAACGTCAATTTGGGGTGCATTTTCTACGTTATTTGAGGGTTGATGAAAAGCCAGTTGTATTAGTCAGGAAGAGCACATCAAGACAAATAAAACGGTATGTCCAGAAATTTCATTCTCCATTCCTAAATGTGCTAAATTGACTCGCAAATATATGAACTTATAGTCAATTATCAAAAACAAGTGTCACTTTGGGGTGCATTTTCTACGTTATTTAAAGGATAATGCAAAACCGGATTGATCAGTCAGGAAGAGCACATCCTGACGAATAAAAGGGTATGTCGAGAAATTTCATTCACCATTCCCAAATGTGCCAAATTGCCACCCAAAGATATCAACTTACAGTCAATTATCAAAAACAAACGTCACTTTGGGGTGCATTTTCTGCGTTATAGAAAGGTTAATGCAAAACCAGCTTTATCAGTCAGGAAGAGGACGCCCTGGTGAATAAGACGGTATGGGGTGAAGTTCTAGAAACGTCCTCTAAATGTGCCAAATTGGCACGCAAAAATGTGAACTTTCAATCAATTTAGAAAAACAAACGTCACTTTCGGGTGCATTTTCTACGTTATTTGAGGGTTGATGAAAAACCAATTGTACTAGTCAGGAAGAGCATATCCAGACGAATAAAACGGTATGCCCTAAAATTTCATTCTCCATTCCTAAATGTGCCAAATAGTCTCGCAAAAAAATGAACCTATAGTCAATTATCAAAAACAAACGCCACTTTGGGGTGCATTTTCTACTTTATTTAAAGGATAATGCAAAACCGGATTGATCAGTCAGGGAGAGCACATCCTGATGAATAAAACAGTATGTCCAGAAATTTCATTCACCATTCCTAAATGTGTCAAATTGGCTCGCAAAAATATGAACTTATAGTCAATTATCAAAAACAAATGTCATTTTGGGGTGCATTTTCTACGTTATTTAAAGCTTTATGCCAAGCCAGCATTATCAGTCAGGAAGAACACGTCCTGGCGAATAAAACGATATGCGGAATAATTCCAGAAGCGTACACTCTAAACGTGCCAAATTGGCACGCAAATATGTGAACATTCTATCAATTTATAAAAACGAACGTCACTTTGGGGTGCACTTTCTACGTTATCTAAGGGTTGAATACAATCCAGTTGCATTAGTCAGGAAGAGCACATCCTGACGAATAAAAGAGTATGTCGAGAAATTTCATTCGCCATTCCCAAATGTGCCAAATTGCCACCCAAAGATTTGAACTTACAGTCAATTATCAAAAACAAACGTCACTTTGGGGTGCATTTTCTGCGTTATAGAAAGGTTAATGCAAAACCAGCTTTATCAGTCACGCAAAAATGTGAACTTTCAATCAATTTAGGAAAACAAACGTCACTTTGGGGTGCATTTTCTGCGTTATAGAAAGGTTAATGCAAAACCAGCTTTATCAGTCAGGAAGAGGACGCCCTGGTGAATAAGACGGTATGGGGTGAAGTTCTAGAAACGTCCTCTAAATGTGCCAAATTGGCACGCAAAAATGTGAACTTTCAATCAATTTAGAAAAACAAACGTCACTTTCGGGTGCATTTTCTACGTTATTTGAGGGTTGATGAAAAACCAATTGTACTAGTCAGGAAGAGCATATCCAGACGAATAAAACGGTATGCCCTAAAATTTCATTCTCCATTCCTAAATGTGCCAAATAGTCTCGCAAAAAAATGAACCTATAGTCAATTATCAAAAACAAACGCCACTTTGGGGTGCATTTTCTACTTTATTTAAAGGATAATGCAAAACCGGATTGATCAGTCAGGGAGAGCACATCCTGATGAATAAAACAGTATGTCCAGAAATTTCATTCACCATTCCTAAATGTGTCAAATTGGCTCGCAAAAATATGAACTTATAGTCAATTATCAAAAACAAATGTCATTTTGGGGTGCATTTTCTACGTTATTTAAAGGATAATGCAAAACCGGATTGATCAGTCAGGAAGAGCACATCCTGACGAATAAAAGGGTATGTCGAGAAATTTCATTCACCATTCCCAAATGTGCCAAATTGCCACCCAAAGATATCAACTTACAGTCAATTATCAAAAACAAACGTCACTTTGGGGTGCATTTTCTGCGTTATAGAAAGGTTAATGCAAAACCAGCTTTATCAGTCAGGAAGAGGACGCCCTGGTGAATAAGACGGTATGGGGTGAAGTTCTAGAAACGTCCTCTAAATGTGCCAAATTGGCACGCAAAAATGTGAACTTTCAATCAATTTAGAAAAACAAACGTCACTTTCGGGTGCATTTTCTACGTTATTTGAGGGTTGATGAAAAACCAATTGTACTAGTCAGGAAGAGCATATCCAGACGAATAAAACGGTATGCCCTAAAATTTCATTCTCCATTCCTAAATGTGCCAAATAGTCTCGCAAAAAAATGAACCTATAGTCAATTATCAAAAACAAACGCCACTTTGGGGTGCATTTTCTACTTTATTTAAAGGATAATGCAAAACCGGATTGATCAGTCAGGGAGAGCACATCCTGATGAATAAAACAGTATGTCCAGAAATTTCATTCACCATTCCTAAATGTGTCAAATTGGCTCGCAAAAATATGAACTTATAGTCAATTATCAAAAACAAATGTCATTTTGGGGTGCATTTTCTACGTTATTTAAAGCTTTATGCCAAGCCAGCATTATCAGTCAGGAAGAACACGTCCTGGCGAATAAAACGATATGCGGAATAATTCCAGAAGCGTACACTCTAAACGTGCCAAATTGGCACGCAAATATGTGAACATTCTATCAATTTATAAAAACGAACGTCACTTTGGGGTGCACTTTCTACGTTATCTAAGGGTTGAATACAATCCAGTTGCATTAGTCAGGAAGAGCACATCCTGACGAATAAAAGAGTATGTCGAGAAATTTCATTCGCCATTCCCAAATGTGCCAAATTGCCACCCAAAGATTTGAACTTACAGTCAATTATCAAAAACAAACGTCACTTTGGGGTGCATTTTCTGCGTTATAGAAAGGTTAATGCAAAACCAGCTTTATCAGTCACGCAAAAATGTGAACTTTCAATCAATTTAGGAAAACAAACGTCACTTTGGGGTGCATTTTCTACGTTATTTAAGGGTTGATGAAAAACCAGTTGTATTAGTCAGGATGAACATATCCAGACGAATAAAACGGTATGTCCAGAAATTTCATTCTCTATTCCTAAATGTGCCAAATGGCCAGCCAAAAATATGAACTTATAGTCAACTATCAAAAACCAACGTCACTTTGGGGTGCATTATCTACGTTATTTAAAGGTTGATGCAAAACCAGTTGTATCAAGTTTGGATTAGATAACAAACGCATATTTTCTCCCTGTTATTGTAGATGAGAAAATTAAGTTTAGTTTGTCCAAAAATTAAAGTAATTATTTCTAAAATGCCCTTTTATTACTTTATTAAAACGAGAGCTAATACCTGTACAATGTATAGAAATTTTCGTATTATTTTTTATAACAAATATATTCAGAGAAATTCGAAAATTATAGTGTTAAGTTTTGAATCAAAAATTTATTTGATCGTTCCAGAATTAATTTATGTAGAAAAGTGAGTATGCACTACAAAAATGCGCTGAGTGGAAACGTAATATACTGTCAATTTCTAATTATTTTAAATGAATTCTAATTCTAAATTCTATCTGCAATGGGATGGTTTAACCACTAAACAATGAAAAAATACATAAACTCGGTTCTATATTAATAAAGTCATTCCGTTATTCATAAAGTTGCACTAAAGTAGAAAACTATAAAATTTTACTGTGAAAAAGTACAAAAAATCCGCATTTTACATTCCTCCTGCCACCAGTTAAACGCCGAAACCCGCCTCTCAGCTCCACAACGAACTCTTCGTATGAAGGATACCTGAGAAGTCGAATTTCGATGAGTAACCGATGACAGGAACAGTGGAAAATACAGGGTTATAATACACCCGTTTGGCCTATTCCACCTAATAACGCTTTGCTATAGGTACCCTCACTCAGCGTCTACGCAGTCAACCTACAATCTGCGACCGTATTACCAGACTATAGAACAAAGGCTGCCTTATATACCGTTCAAATGCGAAAAAGAGTGGTGAACAGTTACACTTTTATTACTTTTTAAAGCACAAAAAATGAAAAATATGAACTTTTTTTGTACGTAATGCACTCTAATAGTAATTTTGAAAATATTTGTAGAAGGAATTTTCAGTTGTGCAATCAGAATACATTTTAGTGAAAACAAATCTTAAAAATTTGGTCATATCAATATATTTTTACAATTGATTTAAAACACTAAAATTTCACATACTTGACTGTGGTATTTTCTGTAGTTATGTTGAATTGAAGCATAATTCGGATGCGAGATTAGAAAAGTAAGCTTATTTACATATTAATTTTTGCAATAAATATTTAATTGCTTTCTATATTCAAACAAGCAAAATATTTTCTTCCTATTCTCGATCACATATTAGAAATGCTATCACAATACGGAGAAGTGTTACTTATTTACCTTTCAAACAATAAAATGCTTAAAAGCTCGATTCACTAATTTTCGAGTTACACAACTAAATAAACAAACCTACATTTCTCTTTGTAATAATAGTATTGGTAGGAAAAGTATAACTTAAATTTTATCTAAAGATATCGTATTAATTAACATTTAAATTAAAAAGGGGCTAAATGTCCTTCTACCCATAAAGAATTCAAAAGCCTATTAATGATGAAATAAAATGCCTACCTTTTGTAATTGTGGTAAGTGCCAGTCCTTAAAAATATTCCATGACAATCCAACAAATAAAAGCTTTTCACCACAGCAAGTAATCCTTAATGGGTAAAAAATAAGTCCTGAGCTCTCGCACCGATAGGTACAATAATATACTTGAATCTTTACAACGAAAAATACACAAAATCACCTTGATATTAATCGAAATCGTTCATATTATTTTATTATCAAACAAACTCACGACCCATCGTCTTTTACACAAAGCAACATGATGAAGACTAAGCCCGAGTCCTACGATTTGAACCGAAGGCAAAACCATGATAAGATATATTCATTAACGAAGTTGTTTAAACAACGTAATTATAAGCCGAATAAAACCGAAAGAATATGTTCATAGTAATGTTTAAACTGTCGTAAAAACATCTGAATGATGAAATTCCAAGACTATGAATTTTACATGACAGAAAATGACAAAATGCCATTAAGTTGAACGGAAATGTTGTTTACGTTTAAATAAATGTTACTTTAAAAGATGTTCAGTCTACATATAGACAGTTTTTAATGAATAAAAACGCCTTCAATATGCACGACATTTGGAGAATAAAAATTAAACATAAAAAGCTCACCGGATATAATTTTACCATTAATATTATCACATTAAAAGCTCTATTTATAAAAAAAATATTGCACTGACTATATCTTTTGAAAACATTTTTTCACCCTTTTTTAAAATCATCAGAAATCATGCACACCTAAAATAGCAAAACCTTTTTTTAAGCTAATTTAATGTCTAATGTTCATTTAGCTTTATTGCTAATTTTTAACAACTTGACTGTTGTTTATTATTTTTGTACTGTTGTATCGATTTTACAAAATATTTCTGTACCTGAACAGGTAAGAACGACAGAATTTTGAAATTTAATATAAGCAAAGTACTGCTAGCGCATTCAAAGAGCTTGACTACGGAGACTATTGGAACTACACACTAGGAACATAATGTTTTTGACAATAACTTAAAATACTTTCTTAAAAATAGGCTGTAATAATTTGAAACAGCATTGTTTTGAAACAATGAATTTTTCACACTCGATTTAGTAGCCTTCAAGATTAGGTATTCATTATTATTTAGATATAACGAACTAAACAAGGTCACACTTTCTCTTTACAATATCTGTATATATCAGAGCATAGATAAAAAACCTGTAAATATAATCAGTCCAAGAATAACGTATTCACTTTTAATATAACTATTTAGTTGTAATTTATATGAAAACGGGCAAAATGATAGTTCTCCACAGATCGTTAGAGCATTCCGTTAGCACAAAGAGCTAGTATTCGGAGAATAAAATACGGAAGATACTTTCGACATAGTAAAATATACTGCCAATTATTAACAAAATTTTAAATTATTTAAAAATTAACTATAATGATCTACTATACAATAGTACAGCTTTCAAACAGTGATAGAAATTTCAGACTTGATGATTTTTGGGGTTGCTCCCCACATAACAAAATTACAAAGTTTTACATTTTGTCTTTACATTTTCTGCAAATATCTAAGCACAAACAAGAAAACTGTAATTCTAATTCGTTCAAAAATAGTGTATTCATTTTTAAAATAAATTTTTACTTGTTGTTATATCAAAATTGGCAGAATGTTTAACTCTCGATTTTTCGTTACAGCATTCCATCAGTAGAAAGAGTGAGTATTAGGAGAATAAAGGATGGAATCTACGCTCGACCTAATAGTACGATGTAAAATATATTCCATGTTTTTGGCACAACCTTATTCTATTTAAAAATCAAAAATTGGCTGTGATCATTTGGAACAGTGCAGCTTTCAAATGATGAAAGAATTTTCAAACTTGGTATGGTCATTTTTGGGATTGTTCCCCATATAACAAAATTGCAAACATTTACACGTCTACTTTGTATCTAAAAATTAATTCACTTTAAATTGGTAAAGACGCCGAAAAATTCTTCATAAAATAGATGTAAGGATAGCATAGGATAGATGAAAAATAATTGAAAGGTAATCTGGTGGGATAATTGGTTTTTTTTTCGGATAAGTTAATATGTTTCTTACTTCCTACCCCATCACAAAAGAGCAAAGTATATATTTTTATCATATCCGGGATTTTCCCTGTTATCAAAGACGAAAGCGCAACATTTCTTTTGAGGTAAGGTAATATTGCATAAAGTACTTATTGTTTTTCATAAAGTTAATCATTTGTTAAAGTTCATGAAATATATTACCGGTTGCTTTTAATTTTCAGAGAACTATCACATTTTTTGTAAATCTGAGTACCTATTACAAATGCGTATGCGCAAAGGCAATTGCTCCTAATTTTTGTAAATTTTGCAATGAAAGATATCCGCAATTATTAAATTCTGAGTTGTAAATTATTCACAATTGTGTGGAATAGAATTCTCTTATCAACATGTACCTATATCTACTACAATACAAGCAAACAGGTTTTTTGCTGCAAGATGATGACTAGGCTCACGATTTCGAAGTGTCCTTCACAGATAACGGAAATCACAAAGTCAATTAATACGATATATGTATAAAAATATGTATAATACTGAACTAAAACTGTGGACCAGACAACATTTGTTCGTAAACATACATTTACATAATATTTTAGTTAGAATTGGACGATTGCTTAGAAGAGAAATGTTCAGAATTGGCTTATCAAATGAAGAAAATTTTCTTACAAAGGGGCGATTTTGGACTAATTAACAGTCAAAAATAAAGCTTTATACAGTTAACTACATGAAAGTGGAAAAATGAATCTTTAATTTTGTTTAATAATGAAGGCAGAATTAGTGGTACTATTTGTATTTATATTTTCCTTTCCTGTTCTACTATAAGGTATTGGCTTTGGTGGAAAACCTTTTTTCAATTACAATACATGATTAAAAACTGCCTTTGAATTTGGAGTTTAATTAGAGATCAACTATTTAAAAATGAAACGAGATGTTTCAAAAAAAAGGTAGAAGGCCACTTGATAAATCGTTTTCCTATTGCTTTTCTGTATGTAGTATACCTATATGTTACAGAAAGCCTGAGAGGTCGCTACTGCTTCGAAGATTTTCCAGTTGTTACTTCCACCAACTGGTGTGTGGAGGTCACTGCTAGCCCCAACAAAAATCTTTCTTGCAATTGGATAATGCTTGTGATGGATAAGAGAAACTAATGACAGACAACACAATATAGGTCCTAACTGTAGAAAATATACATATTCAATACCAAACTTACATTTGGTATGTTTATTTTATTTACTTGTTTTAGTGATTACAATCATGGAGACTACTGTAGGACAGCGAATCCATGCAATACTTGTACGAATATTTTCCCAAAGAAGAGGACGCTAATGTTCCATTTGTATATGATTTATGATAGTAAATTCACATCGGTAGGTACAAAATGAACCACCAGTGTCTTCTTATTTGGGAAAGTGTATGGATATACTTCTTAAAATTCCCCTATGCATTTGTTATCTTTATGTGTAGTCTCCATGAGTCACAATGTACCTAAGTGGTTCGCATTATTTATATAAAATGACCAAAATTTGCATGTACTTCCTTAATACTAAATATTCATAGTGATAATATTTGGTCATCATATCGGATGGGATTGATGTATCCCCTTTCTTCTCTTAGAAGACTGCAAAGCAGAGTTCTTAAAATGATGGATGAGAATGCAAATGGGAAGGAGTTTCATTGTTTAGATGTTGACCAAATGTATCTATTACTACGGGACTACTCTAAAAGTATGTAAATCATAGTCCAATATACTTATGTTATCCACAAGTCAATTTTGAAGTAGGGAGAAAAAAATAGTTACAACGTTACCCTATTATCTGATAAATGATGATCTTCGTGGACAAAATGAAAATGCTTGATATAACAAGAAAATCGACAAGATTTAACGAAAACTTCATGGTGGTCAACATTCTGTAGAAACCGTCAGACATAGATCGAGATTTCGATCTCATCTAAATGCCGTCGTCGGTTGGAGTTGCTTCCTAAAGTTTTGCTAGCACGAGTCCACATGCAGCGTCGGCGATGGAAAGAACTCTGAAGAAACTCGCCACTTGTGCTACCGAAACGTTAGGAACCAACTCCAACCGACGATAGCCTTTAGACCCGAATTAGTTCATTTACTGGCCGCGAAACCATTTACTAATTCGTCATTGGATCTCGTCAACACCCCATACACAGTTCGTACAGAATACAAACTAACTCTCCCTGCTGCTTTTAGATAGCGTTTTATGAATTACAATTGTATATATCATCATCATCATAAAGTCGTAAGTCCTAAGACTGGTTGGACACGCACCTCCACTCTTTCCTATCCTGAGCTAATTTTCGCATTTCCCTAAAACTAGAAGAATCCATATCCTTAACTATTTGCGAACAGTAATCTAATCTAGGTCTACCTCTACCCCTCCTAACTTTCGTTTCTGCCTCTAGTATGTCTCTGACTAGACTTTCATGCCTGAAATCGTGAAATATTGCACCTACCCTTATTGCACTTCTTGATGACATCCCCCCAGGCAGGCAGTCCCCGCCCGGACATTCGAATGGGGGGGGGCTAGTTTACGTCCGGAATGCTTTACCCCAGAGAACGCTATCATTTGAGTTCGGTTTGCTTTTCTTGGGATATCATAGTGTGGTGGTTTCCCGTTGCCTTCCACATCGCAGTATTGGCCATCAGAGTGTCATACTAATCCTCGTGATCTCTGCCACCCTGAGTACTGAAAGAGCTTCTGCCCTCTTTCAGGAACTTCTCTTAGTCTGGTTTCTCTTTGAGACCCCCCCCCCATTATGGTTGAGCCTATGGTCCGGCTGTCTAAATCATCGAAACTCGCAAGCCGATCCACCCACTCTAGTTTGTACCAGAGTTTCGTCAAGGTTCATATCCCTAACAATAAATTTTGTACAACTAACATCATGTTTAATACTTATACGACTATGGCTGGTACTGAAATACCTGAGTATTTTTCGTGTAAATTTTTAATTGAAATTGAAGACATAGACAGATCAATGATGATGTCAAATTGTTAAGCTTCACAATAAGCACCTTCAGTAGAGCAAATATTCAAATAGGCGCTCTCATAAAAGTCGATAAACGATCGGTTAAATCCTTCCGTATTCCGTATATCAAAAGTCTTTTATTCTACTCAGAAATGCATTGAGTGCCAATGTCAGATCTCCTTTAATCTCAATATTCTAGAAAAGAGGATTGTGCTGACTTGGTAAATACCTATCCGTCTCTGTTTGAAATGCGAAATCGTATAGTCAACTAGTTCTTTCAAAATCAAAAAGAAGCTTATGAAAGGGTAAGTTTTTGCGTCAGGATAAACCCAAAACTTATCACACCTTCATTTAAAATTATAACACCTATTAACCATTGTGACAATTTCATTGTTGCTTTTTCATTTGCTGTGATAACCCCTTTATGAATGAAATAAATTCCGTGTGCAGACTTGTGGTCCTATATGCCGTCATTCTACGTAAAAAGACGTAAGAAATAGAATCCTAACTGAGAACTACAAAAGAAAAAGGCTACTTGACAGTGGTCCTCTTCAACCTCCTTTGGATGGACTAAATTAGGACAAAAGATAAATGAAATATTACCTGTGGAACATGAAGGCCCCATTATTTGCCTAATTAATCCACGATGAGGTAAAAAGTACACAGTAGTCAAATTTCCAGTAATTATAAAGTCATCAATAATAATGCTTCATTTTAATTTTTGCTTAACATTTTAACATCGTTGTAATCAATACAAATCGCATTATTGTGACGAGTGACGTGGTGCCACAAATTAGATTAGGCTAGAATCCATCTATTTTCCTAATCACATAATCGCAACCTACAGTCCTAAAAGGAGTCTGCATGCTTCGTAATCGCATTGCATTCGAAAATTTTATTTTTAATTTTTTTTATGGGAATTAATTTTAATGATCGATTAAAAGGCAATCAAAGAAACTCTACAAAATATCTCGAATAACAACTTTTCTCGAAAAGCCATCAGATTTTATCATCTTGGTCGCTGATAATTTCATTAATTACCAACCATTACCGAGACATCTTTAATTCACTTTTGGGAATAAAGTAATTAATTACTAAGTAGCGGAGTAGTGAGTAAGTAATATCTTTTAGCAAAGTTTTCGTAATCAATGCTGGGCAAATTTAATTAAGAAAATTGCCGCTTTGGTGTAGAACACTTAAATTTTTAGTTAACGATTTCTTTAGCCACCCTAAACGACTTTTCATACTGTAAACGCGACGCTTTATACGGAAAAATATGCGATTGGTCATATATTTTACGAGAATATAATACGATAAAGGTTTTTAAATTGATACGGCAGATTTATTACACGATTTAGCGCTTCATGATAATATAATTGAGTTTCGTACGAAATCAAAAGATAAAATACCACTTAATGTGTCTAATATGTACAGACCCAACTATTTATTAGACACATTTGTTTCTTTAATGGCATTTTTGCGTTCACATCTCTCTATAGTGTTTTATTTGATTTCATTATTCAGGGGATTGAATAGCGCTAAAAAGATAATGGTTGTACTCCTGGTAGCTCAAGGAATCATCTTTTATGACTTCGAAGAAGCACTCTTACAAGTAAATACCGACCTATTCGTTGATTGGTCTTTTATTATTTCGGACGAGTAATGGTGGTTCCATGTTTCGTCGACAGTTGATACGAATCGGTACAGAAAGTCGTCTAGATTGTTCTGTGTTCCGAACACTCTTTCATGTGTTCATTTGTTCTCAATTTTGATCGATCGTGAGTTAACGCGGCATCCATTTTGCTGAAAGCTTTTTCATATGCATATGCAACTATTAATGCAAAATATGTGTGTCCAGTACATTGTTTCAAAATGTTGTACATGCCGCGTTCCTTTTCAATCATTTTTTTTGGAATACGATCTTCTAGCTGACCCGAAATCATTACTGACATTCACGTTGGCATCTATATTTTTTTAGAATTGAATTTGCATTTGAAAATACGACTGACATAATACTCGGAAAATGTTTTCCAATGAGACCAGTTGATTTTACACCTGTAATTGATCTACCAATTATCAAAGCATGGAAAGATCAATCAACAATAGGTAGTGTATCAGAGGTAGGTACTTAACAGATTGTAGGTGAAATAACCCTTTTTACTAACTACAATAATCACACCCCTTCTTTGTTTTAATAGTTTCGTTGGTAATTTAAGAAAGTATAGTAGCCAATAACAGTTTGACAAATAAATATCCTTTCTCATTAATGGTAGCAGATATGTTGGTCGGTGTTCTCTTGAAAGGCAGAAACAGGAGTTAAGAGGGGTGGAGATAGACCTAGATCAGATTACTGTTCGCAAATAGTTAAAGATGTGGGCTGTTCTATATAGTTTTAGAGAAGTGTGAAGTTTAGCTCAGGATAGGAAAGAGTCGAGGTACGTGTCCAACCAGTCTTAGGACTGACGACCTTATGATGATGATGTTCTTTTGAAGCTCTCTAAGTAGTGCTGATGAGAGACAAACAGTTTGAAGTCTGACAATTTTGACAGATTACCGATCAGAACTTTCTGGATTTAATAACCACAAAATTTAAGTAGATACTACATCTTTGGTTTTTTTTTGGTAATGTAGTTAATTTCGATTTTTGTTTTAATAATTGTTTGTTACTTCTAGAAAGCACTAGCAGTGTGGCCGCTAAACTTTCCTTTTGGACAGTAATCCTTTAAAAGGCAAAGTTGACGTAAATGTTCGCTAATGGTTTCTTCTGGTACAATTCGCGGTTGCTCCGACAAATACTCGAAAGACGCACACAACAAAACGCTAAGAGAAATGTTATACTTGTCGAGCCTTGGCAGGCGTTCATTTTGAAAACAGCAGGCGGCAAAGTGCAAAAAAAGATCGATATGTGTTTGTTAGAGAATAATAAGACGTCTGGGTCCCGCCAATTGATCCGTTATTATTATTCTTTATTATTATTATTATTATTGTTATTATAATGGGCACGTGGAGTTTTTGCAAATGTTTTCTGTCGAACCAAGAGACGGACATGTGGCTCGGAAAGTTCGAGAGAGTTTTGGGGAGAAGCAGGTCGAAAAAAGTGTGAACTGAAAATGGAGGTCGAAGCGCCAGCGTCGTCGAGCGTCGTAGGGCCTGTCGCGTCGTTTCCAGGGTAGCAGTAGCACCAACGTGGTGGAAGGCAGGGCGCTGCTGCTGCTGTTTGCATTCGGGTCCGGGAAATTCGAGACGTCACGTCGAACTGCTCGCTCTCCAGTGTTGTTGCGCGAAAACAGCCAGGGATGACATGACAACGAAAAACGCGAGAACTTTACAGTGCGGTCGAAAATTTTTTTGTTTATCCGATTTTCGAAACGGTTACTGACCGACTGGTTGATTGTCGTAGGCTTACGTCGCTGGTCTGGGTTATGAAACAATGGTAGGTTACTTTCTAACATTTTTAAAACAGTTTAAGAAGTTTAAAGAAACATTTAGCGCTTCGATAATTTCATTACACATTGTTAAATCATTTTTGTTTAGTAACTACCTAAGGTTTGAAATAAAATCATGTGAAATTTAAACTTGTATAGTAAATGGAAATCACTAAAACACTCTTTGAACTAGTTGAACCAGCGAAAGGCTTCAAAATACATCATGAAACCTATGAGAGACATTGTTAAATTGAGACATATAGACAGTATTTCATGTATCAATTATGTGTTGTACTAAACCATACACCAGATAATTTATTACAGTTATCTGAATGTAGATATACTAGTAGTTGTATGTTTATGTAATACCATTCACTGCTTGTGTTACAAAATTTTGGCCTATTGATAGAGTCGTTTTATTATTTAAAATTAAACAAGAGAAAAATATTTATAGGAAGAATATAAAAGAAGAAGAGGAATATAGTTTTATATATATAGAGATTATGATTTTAATTGATAGTTGATGAACATCAGTGGACCATAGGCACAAATGCAAATTACTGTAAACAATTTTAATAAACTAATGATAATAAAAGTAATACTAAAAATTTTATGTTCTTTTTAGTTGCCACCTGTTATTGATTGAGAAAAATGTCTACAGGTCTTTTTATAACCCCTTCTTTATTTGTTTGTAAAAGTGGGTCGCATTAAAACTAGATTACTTTTAAGTGAACCATAAATTAATCTATACATTTGGATTTAAATTCTATCTGGTAGTTATGTCCAACAACCCAATGAAATATGGACAATACGTACCAATACCTATTGGTATATATACGGGGCGTAACAGAAATAAGTGCAGAGAAACAAAATTTCAATAATCTACAATGCGAAGTCAGCCCTGTGCGTGAAATGACATCATAATACTGCAGCTACATGGATGGAGAATGTAAACACTGCCGATTATCAAACGTCTAAGATAAGCAGAAACAATTGAGTATTATACATAATGTTTAAACTACAGGGTTGTTCGGAAAGTCATTTCGTTTTTTTTTGTGGTAATGAAAGACAGTTTTCGTATAATAAACAAATACTTTATTAAATTATATATTGACCGTTCTGGTCCAACACCTTTTGCCATCTTTCTGGTAGTAGCATAATTCCACGCTCATAAAATATTTGTCTTTGCTGGCAAAAAACTGATCGAGGAGGTTTTTGACCTCCTCATTTGAGGTGAAGGTTTTACCGTCTAAAAAATTTTGGAGTGACTGGAGCAAATAATAATCCGATGGTGCCAGGTCTTGAGAATATGGTGGGTGTAGCATTGTATCCCATTCAAGCTGTAAAAGCTTTTGGCGAGTGACCAAACTTGTGTGAGGTCTCGCGTTGTCTTGGTGAAACACTACACCTTTCCTGTTGATTAGTTCTGACCTTTGAAGTGCATCATTTAGTTTGTCCAGCTGATGACAGTAGACTTCCGAATTAATCGTTGTGTTATCCGGTAAAAGCTCAAAAAAAAAAACGGTTCCTTTTAAAATCCGACCAAACAGACGGCATCACCTTTTTTTGGTGAATATCGGCTTTGGAAATGGTTTGAGCCGGTTCATCTTTTTTGCTCCATGACCTCTTGCGTTTGACGTTGTTGTATACAACCCATTTTTCGTCCCCAGTGATGATGCGCTTCAAAAACGGATCATTTTCGTGACGTTTGAGAAGCGAATCGCAGACGTCAATGCGGAAACACAAATTTCTCTCTGTGAGAACATGGGGAACCCATACATCGAGCTTCAAGGATAATCCCAGGCCTTTCAAGTGGTCATAAACTGTTGAATTTGATAAATTTAACCTCAATCCGATCTCACGTGTTGTTATTCGCCGGTTCACATCAACTAATGCCTTTATCGCGTCTTTATCAGCTTCAACCGGCCTTCCCGAACGTGGTGCATCTTCGACATCAAAATTGCCGGATCGAAATTTAGCGAACCAGTTCTAGCACTGGCGTACTGTCAACACACCTTCTCCATACACATCAGTCAATTTCTTTCTGGCTTGAACAGCATTTTTACCCTTTCTGTAGTAAAACAGTAAGATATGTCGAAAATGCTGCTTATCGCTCTCCATATTTAAAAGGGCACCAACCAAAAACTACTGCGTAGAATTAATTAGAATTTTTCACACACAAGCCTTGCTACATGAGCTCTCAAAGCATATAAAAATTATACGGCTTAAATGTGAAGTTAGGTGCAAAAGAATACAATTAAATCCTCTGTCGGGAAAAAACGAAATGACTTTCCGAACAATCCTATAAATAAATTAAATAAGTGCATTACAGGCAGCATTATGTAAATGTACAAAAGAAAGAAAATTTACGGGTTTATCAGGACCGGAATTAAATTTACCTGCACCTTCAACTACGTTTTTCACGAAAACGGTGAACATTCGGGCATACAAACTACTACTACTACTACCCCCTGAGGATAATTGATAATTACCTACACGAAAATTTTACGAAGATTCTGTATTTCAAGCATGTAAACTTCTAAAATTCAAATAATGGGGGAAAAGGCTGCTCTACCTCATTACCACCTTCGGCTAGCTCCGGTTAAAAGAGAGTTAGCTTTGGAAAGTTTTAGCTACAGGGATATGTAAATAAACTCATTTATCCTAATCTGTTGATGAATTAGCATGTTGTAACGTCCCAATTTGCACAGAGTCAACAACTTGATAATCGACTTCCCTTAATAGCTCTATCGTCGTAACTTATCTGGGTATGACAGCTCTTCACAAATCGAATTTATAGCGAATTACTTAACAAACTTTGAGTTGGACTGCTATGGGATCGTTTGTTTTTGTCCTTCAAAGTTGATAACTACCTATACACATAAGCCGTTGAGTACATACGTTCGTGTAACAGTTTTGAAGATTCATCTGCCGATAATGAACAAACTTTTTAACATTTAATCGTATCAGAAGCAAGCACTCACATTAAAAGTTAGTACTTTGTCAAAAAATATAAACGAAGTAAAACATTAAAACCCAAGCTGTTGTTCCTGATTATTAGAGTCTCTCAATCTATAATGTTTTATTTAAAATAGAAAATACCACAAATGGCGCGGTAGTACAATGCTACATTTTAGGATTATGTATTCAGAATACAGACCACTTCGAATTATTTTATTCGATTATGGTAACGTGCCTATCACGTTGAGTTTAGCTACGCCGGGATTCGTTTTAAGCAAGTAGATATCCATATATTTAATTGGACCTTGTTCGAGCAAATGTAGCATCGTACTACAGATGGCGTTTACCGCGCCATTTGTGGTATTTTCTAAAACGCGCTGTTAAGACAGCAGGTAAAAGTTGGTCTGTGTTCTGTCGGAGCTGTCTGCGACGCGCTGATGAGATCCAAAGAGATCGAAATCGTGATCCGCGACTGGCAGTTTCGACAGAATACAGACCACTTCGAAGTATTTCATTTGTTTAACATCTTTACAAAAAAAGTTATATGGCGCACCTTCAGGAATAAAAATTTTTAAGCAATAATTTACCCATAATTGCTAACTAACCTTCTATTGGGTATTAGTAGATCAGTGTAAGCCATTCTTTAATGTTTATTCTGTGGTTGAACCTAAGTCACAAATCACAACCTAACCTAACCTAACCTAAATCACAAATAAGTGCCAACTGCATTGTTAAGTTGCAAAATTATCCAAAATCCTTTTCCAAAAATTTAATGTCTATTTCATGGGGAATCTAGACAATGACAATCGGTCGAAGAAAGATTTTGCCAAATTCCGAAAGCGTTACATAATAGGTCAACATGTTTCTATCTGTCGATACACTACATTTCCTTGGATGCCATTTTTGCTATGACTTCTTGTTTATTATTATCCTTGACTTTCTTTTGATGTTATGTTTTAGGCATCTCATGCGTGTCAAAATGTGTTTTAGAGTCAATTTGATTTAAATGCCTCTTTCCGGTATTTTACTGTCTTGACTTTTCGAGCAATAAATCAAAAAGTTTTCGTCAAATGTAATTTGCCAGAGAAACTCCAGTTTTGTAGCAATGATTTTCCTTCAGCGTTTGGATTAATTACATTTTTAATTTATTCGGTGGGTGGAAGGACCGAAACACGAACTAGAAACACACATAATGGCTGCGATAAATCTCGTACTCACATACCGCGGCCCCTGGTGCGCATTAAGTCAGTGAGCCTCGCCATCTCATGAAACTACATCACCTCATTACGTAATCCAGGCCGGATTAAAAGTCGCTGCATTATATCGCAATTAATTCTCTTCGAATGTTGAGTTTTGGCAATGTCTAATTCCAGAAGCTCAATTCGAGGGCTATCTTTTGGGCACAGTACACCGCACCGTTTCCTGTTATGTCGTTCATACATATAAACGCCAAAAAGCATTCCAAATTTGAAAACTTTAAAAGCCTTCGTCAGTTTTTCGTTTATTATGTAAATGATATTCATGTTTGCTAGCAGCGAACGCAGCTCCAGGTTAATCTTCAGTGCAACGCATTCGTAATCCTGCATTATTTCGTAAATGTAATACTTGCTAAGCTGCAACATCATCTGCGGCGCGGGATCCGCAATGCGTCCTCATATTGCAAAAAGATATTAACATTAAGAGACTTAAACGTAACATGTACATGTCATATCCAGTTTCAACAAATTGCTACTGTCAATGAATAATTCCTGCTAGGCACTTTTCGGAGCAGTGGTGAAATTTAATGCTTAACACTGAAAATAAATAATGATCACGTCTAAAACATCTCTAGACATAAACTTCTCTTTTCTTTTGCTATTGTACATATTCAAGCAACCTCTTCGTTCAAATGTTGCTTCTTATTTCGTTACAAAGAACCACCCTTTCGTTATAAATAGTGCTGCTATGAGAATTAAGAATAGATCGAGATCAAGATCAAGATGAAGAGAGAGAAGTCGTGACGCTTATCTTATCAAGATCACCTGCTTAAGACGTTAATAGTATCTGGGAGCATTTATTTATCATCATCATAAGGTCGTCAGTCCGTCTTAGGACACGTACCTCCACTCTTTCCTATCCTGAGCTAAACTTCGCATTTCCCTAAAACTAGAACAGCCCACATCCTTAACTATTTGCGAACAGTAATCTAATCTAGGTC